>NW_020185335.1:2244226-2265151 GCF_003031525.2 Neophocaena asiaeorientalis asiaeorientalis | reverse complement strand
CACCAAAAAAAAAACAAAAAAATACGTAGGTCTAGATGGTTTCACTGGAGAATGACAGCAAACATGGAAAGAAGAATTAACACCAATATTACCAATCTTTTCCAGAAAATGGAAAAGAGGGGAACACTTGACAATTCATTTTATGAAGCCTAAGACAAAACCAGATGAAGAAAGTACAAAAAAAACCCCAAAACCCTAAAAACCAATATCCTTCATGAATATAAATTTAAAAATTTTAACGAAATGTTATCAGAATCTTAACAAGTTATTTAGCAATATGTAAAAATAATTATATACCATGACCAAATAGGTTAAGTCCAGGAATGTAAGGCAAGTTCAATACTCAAATATCAATCAATGTAATCCATAATATTAGCAGGCTAAAGAAGAAACATCATATGATCACGTCAATTTATGCAGAAAAAGCATCTGACAAAATTCAATATCATTCATGATAAAAATTCCCAGAAAACTAGGAATATAGAGGAACATAATAAAGAAAATATACAAAAAACTTACAGGTGACATCATACTAAATGGTAAAAGACTGAATGATTTCCCCCTAAAGACTGGGAACAAGGCAAGGAGGTCCATTCTCAACATGGCTATCAGACACAGTACTGGAAGTTCTAGTCAGTGCTATAAGAAGAAAAAAAGAAAGAAAGAAAGAAAAAGCATACAGAGCAGAAAACAAGAAATAAAACTGTCCTTATATGCAGATGGGATAAGTGTCTACATAGATATTCCCTAAGAATCTAAAACAAACCTCCTAGAACTAACAAGTGAGTACAGCAAGGTCACAGGATATAAGATAAACATACAAATATCATTCATATTTCTATATATTAACAATGAAGATGTGGAAACCAAAATTTAAGATACGATACCATTTATAACTGCCATCCCTTCAAAAAAAAATAGGTGTAAATTCATCAAAACATATACAGGACTTATATGCTAAAAACGACAAAGTGCTGATTAAAAAAATCAAAGAATATCTAATTAAAAGGAGATCTATGTTCAAGGATTGGGAGACTCAACATAGCAAAGATGTCAATTCTCCTCAAATTAATACACAAGTTTAATCTAAAACCTATCAAATACCAGCAAAGTTTTTATTTAAACAAAGATAAATTTATATGGAAGGGTACAGGCCCTAGAATAACTAAAACAAACTTACAAAGAAGAAGAAAATGAGAAGAATTATTCTAACCGATTTCAAGGCTTATTACATAAGCTACAGTAATCAAGACTATGTTGTATTGGCAGAGGGATAGATATAGATCAATAGAAGAGAACAGAGAACTCAGAAATAGACCTACACAAATATTCCAAATTGATTTTTGACAAAGGTGCAAAAGCAATTCAATGTAAGAGAAAGAGCCTTTAAACAAATGGTGCTGGGGCCATTGGAGCTCTATAGGCAAAAAGTAAGCCTCAATCCAAATCTCACATCTTACACAAAAGTTAATTCAAAGTGGGGCATATATTTAAATGTAAAATATAAAACTACAAAGTTTTTAGGAAAAAAAAAGGAAGAAAATTTTCTAGACTAGGGTTCAGTGAAGGGTTCTTAGACATGACACCAAAATCATAAGGCAGAAAAGAAAAAGTCAATAAAGAGGACTTCATCAAAATAAAAAAACTTTTCTACTTGGAAAGAATCTTCTAAGTGGATGAAAGAAACAAACGGGAAGAAAATATTTGTAAACTTCATGTCTGACAAAGGACTCATATCTAGAGTACATTTTTTTTAAAAACCGCTCAAAACCAAACAGTGAAATAAACAAACAAACCTGTATTAGTTTCTTCTTCCTGCTACAACAAATTACCATAAATTTGTGGCTTGAAACAACATAAATTTATTGTCTTAAAATTCTGAAAGTTAGAAGTGTAACAGAGGTCTCATTGGCCTAAAATCAAGGTTCTGCAGGGCCGTGTTCCTTTCTGAAGCTCTAGGAGAATCCATTTCCTTGCCGTATGGGCTCCTTCCTCCATCTTCAAAGCCAACTATGGCAGGTTGAGTCTTTCTCACACCACATCACTCTGACCTCCTCTTCTGCCTCCCACTTACACCTTTAAGGAACCTTGTTATTACATTAGAGCCACCCGGATAATCCAGGATAATCTCCCTTTCTCAAAGTCACCTGCCTAGCAATGTTAATTCCATCTGCAACCTTAACTCTCCTCTCCCATGTAATTAACATATTCACAGGCTTGAGGGATGGGGACATAGACATATTTGGCAGAAAAGTGACATTATTCTGCCTAACACACAATCCAATTAGAAAATGGGTAAAGGACATGGAGACATTTCAACAGCAAAAAGCATATGAGGGGCTTCCCTGGTGGCACAGTGGTTGGGAATCCATCTGCCAATGCGGGGGACACAGGTTTGAGCCCTGGTCCATGAAGACCCCACATGCCGTGGAGCAACTAAGCCCGCGAGCCACAGCTACTGAGCCCAAGCACCACAACTACTGAAGCCCACATGCCTAGAGCCTGTGCTCCGCAACAAGAGAAGCCACCACAGTGGGAGGCTCGCACACCGCAACAAAGAGTAGCCCCCACTCGCCGCAGCTAGAGAAAGCCCACACGCAGCAACAAAGACCCAACACAGCCAAAAATAAATAAATAAAATAAATTTTTTTAAAAAGCATATGAAAAGATGTTCAACATCACTAGCCACCAGGGAACCACAAATTAATACCATGATTAAATAATATCACTTACCTATCAAAACAGCTAAAGTAAACAGTTATGTAAGATGAATAAATTCTAGTGATCTGCTGTATAACATAGTGCCTATAGGTAACAATATGATATTGTGCCCTTAAAAATGTGTTAAGAGGGTAGAGCTCATGTTAAGTGTGGGACACAAGGAAACTTTTGGAAGGGTTGGATATGCTTATTGCCTTGACTGTTATGGTATCACAGGTCTATGCATATATCCAAACTCATCAAATTATATACATTAAATACGTGCAGGGTTTTTTTTGGTGTTTTTTTTTTTCTTACCAATTATACCTCAGTAAAGCTGCAAAAGGTTCATCATAGAATGATAGAATTCCTATTCTCTTAAGCATATGGATCAAAATAGTATTAGTAACTTCAAATTTTTCTGGTAGTATAATCAGACCTCTAACTTAACAAAAAAGTCCAGAAAGCAGTTCTTGAAACTAATGATAATGAGTTGTTATAATAATTTTGTAAAACTTTGCTGTTTATTTAAAGATAAGGTTTACATTGAGATATTTTTAATGGGCATTATATGGATATATAATATAATGTTCCAGGAATTTTTTTTTTAAATAATGAAAATATCAAATGCTGGTAAGGATGCAGAGAAACTGGTTCTCTTATTGCTGATGGGAAAATAGTTTGACAGTTTCTTGGAAAAGTAAACCTATGACCCAACAATCATATCCTGGGGCACTTACCCCAGAGAAAACGTATGTCCACACAAAAACCTGTGCACGATTATTCTTAGCAACTTAAAAAACCAAAGTGTCCCTCGGTAGGTGAATGGTGAAACTAACTGTGGTACATCCATACCATGGAATATTACCAGCAATAAAAAGAAGCAAACTATCAATATATATAGCAAATTGTACGGATCTCGGGGAAAAAAAGAAGTGATAAAAGACATTCTTAACAGCTCACATACTGTGTGATTCCATTTATATAATATTCACAAATGGCAAAATTACAGAGATAAAGAACAAATCAGGAGTTGCCAGTGGTTGGCAGAGGGTGGGGAAAAATTACTATAAAGGAGATGTTTGAGGTGATAGAATACACATAAAGAAGAAATAAAATGGGTAAAATCTTGAGGTTTACAAAGTTGGGGTAAATAAGAGGTAACCTGCTAACAGCAAGTTTTTCACTTCTTATAAGCTATGAGTTCAATTTCTAGTGCTATCACTGAAGCTAATAAATGAATTTTCTGTATCTTGATCGTGGTGGAAGTTATACAAATCTACATATGCAATAGGTTGACATATAACTATACACATACATTGTACCAATGATGATTTTCTGGTTTTGATATTATACTATGGTTATATAAGGTGTAACCACTGAGGGAAACAGGAGGTCAAAGGTATATGAAACCTCTCTGTACTTTGTTTGCAACTTCCTGTGAATGTATAATTATAATTATATTTTGTTTAGTTTTTCAAGAAAAAGACTGACAAAACTCAGTATTTATGCTCATGCAGCTCAATATCAAAAAAAACGAACAATCCAATCCAAAAATGGGCAGAAGACCTAAACAGACATTTCTCCAAAGAAGATATACAGATTGCCAACAAACACATGAAAGGATGCTCAACATCACTAATCATTAGAGAAACTCAAATCAAAACCACAACGAGGTATCACCTCACACCAGTCAGAATGGCCATCATCAGAAAATCTACAAACAATAAATGCTGGAGAGGGTGTGGAGAAAAGGGAACCCTCCTACACTGTTGGTGGGTATGTAAACTGATACAGTGACTACGGAGAACGGTATGGAGGTTCCTTAAAAAACTAAAAATAGAACTAGCATATGATCCAGCTATCCCACTACTGGGCACATACCCTGAGAAAACCATAATTCAAAAAGAGACATGTACCACAATGTTCACTGCAGCACTATTTACAATAGCCAGGACCTGGAAGCAACCTAAGTGTCCATTGACAGATGAATGGATAAAGAAGATGTGGCACACATATACAATGGAATATTACTCAGCCATAAAAAGAAACGAGATTGAGTTATTTGTAGTGAGGTGGATGGACCTAGAGTCTGTTATACAGAGTGAAGTACGTCAGAAAGAGAAAAACAAATACCATATGCTAACACACATAGATGGAATCTAAAAAAAAAAAAATGGTCCTGATGAACCTAGGGGCAGGACAAGAATAAAGATGCAGACATAGAGAATGGATTGAGGACCCCGGGAGGGGGAAGGGTAAGCTGGGACAAAGTAAGACAGTAGCACTGACATATATACACTACCAAATGTAAAATAGATAGCTAGTGGGAAGCAGCTGCATAGCACAGGGAGATCCGCTGGGTGCTTTGTGACCACCTAGAGGCGGGGAATAGGGAGGGTGGCAGGGAGGCGCAAGAGGGAGGGGATATGGGGATATATGTATACATATAGCAGATTCACTTTGTTATACAGCAGAAACTAACACAACATTGTAATGTAATTATACTCCAATAAAGATGTTAAAAAAAACCTCATTATTTATGAAGATGTTGTGAAGATGGGCACTCTCATACACTACAGGTAGAATGTAAATCAGTAACTTCATTAGGCAATTTTTTTAAACTGTACATATCCTTTGATGCTGGAGAATTTACCCCAAGTACGAAAAGATGTATTCATAAGCTATGCTGTAACTTAAATTGGCCACGTACGAAAAGATGTATTCATAAGCTATGCTGTAACTTAAATTGGCCACTCTATCTCAACAAAATAGAAATAGCATGTCCTTTTATCATACCAAAATACAGAGTAGTTATTGCATTAAAATCTGATTACCCAGGTATTTTTTTATTAAAACTCATTTATTTCTGTAACTGATTTAACTACTTTAAAAATCTTGACCACTTTCCTTTTTTGTTCCTGATAAATAGCACTATATTACAACTCCAGCCTATAGTATACTTGGATCATGCTTTTACAGCTCTGTATCTACAATGGTTAAGGTATGTTTCCCTAAAACTCTGTTCACACTGCACCTTCTGTCTGCAATGTCCTCTCTTTACCTCTACACAGATTACTTCCTGATTCAAATGTCATTTCCTTATCGAAGCAATATCTAATCCTACCAGCAGTAGTGATTGTTCAGCGTCTTTGACCTTCCGGTACCTTACTTTTTCCCTCTCTTGTAACATCTAAAACATTCTACTTTGCAATTATGTACGTGCTTATTCCAATATTAATACAAGCTCCTTGAGGTAGAGACTGTAACGTATAGTGCCTTGTATATAATGGATGCTTGTGAATTTCTAATGAACCATCGTCTAGTAAATTAGACAGAGTCAGTATTCAGGAGTGTCATGAAAAATGATAATCACCTAGCCCACTGCTCCAATATCTAACACAGGACTAAATCCATGCATTAATGTCCCTGGAATGCCTTGAGTCATGTAATTCATGGGTTAACTTAACATCCTGCTTTTAAAGACCTCCCTCCAGTCAAAGTACGGTAAAAGAACCCATGAACCAAAGAACTTTTTAACTAAAAAGGTCTGGACAACAATACTTTTACTAGGGCATTTACTATCTCATCTAGGCATATCTCCAAATCTTCAGTTTCTATCTAGAATAAATTTTTATTTTTTAAAATTAACTTCACAAACTCATGGAATTATGTTTTAATTAAATAGTCATTATATTTCTTTCCACCCTCTGTTCCCCTACACAGCCTGCACACATACACGTACACATAACTCGTTGTTTTTCCTCATCCTCTGTCTCTTATCATCTTAGTTTTCACTGTCATTTTCTCAAACCAGTAGTTGGAGAATCACCCTCAACTCTCCTGCCCCCTCACGTCAAGTGCTATCAGTCACTAGGTCCTGTCGGCCCTGCAAACATCTCTCTTATCCACATCCCCAAGCTCTGCTATTTTTTCCAGGGCCACAATAGTCTCCCAGCAGGGCTGCCTGCCTTCAGTCTTTCAATTCTTACCAAATAAAATCTTTAAAATATATAAATTGCATCTTTTATTCTCCCTGATCCCCACTCCTTGTAAGTTCACACTTTCCCTGCCTGGTTCCCATCTGCTTTGCAGACTGACCTATGCTGCTCCACTGTGGCTCAAACCATGCCCCTCTATACTCACTTCCCTGCCTTCATCTCTTCTGTCTACTCACATTCTCATACTCACACACTGAGGATTCTGCCAACCGGGTCACTGTCCTCCCTTTCTTCCCAACTCCTGCCATCATTCTGGATGACTGCAACATCCATAGAGCCGGAAACCGATTCAAAACACTCACCTCCATTATACTTCAATCTGCATTCCCATGAAGGCCCTTCCAGACCTTATCATCACCAGATACTGCTCTATATCCGAATAAAATCTTGAGTTTAAATATCCCACTCTCTGGAATGGTGGTTGTCAGGGGTTAGGGGGAGATATTAGTCAATGGGTACAAAGTTTCAAGTACTAAGAGGGCAAGAGTTAAGTGTTCTTGTCTCTCTCTCTCTCTCTCTCACACACACACACACACACACACACACACATACGCTAATAATAATAAAGAATAAGAGGGCCAGAGGAAACTTTTGGAGGTGATGGATAGGTCTATGGCATAGACTGTGGTAATGGTTTCATGGGTGTATACTTATCTCCATATGTATCAAGTAGTATACACTAATTATGTACAGATTTCTGTATGTTAAAAAAAAATTCTTAGGAAAAAAGAAGAAAGAAAAGCCTCTCAATCTACCCAAAAGTCATAACAGGGAAATTTTTTGAACAGTAATTAAAATCACTGTGGACAATGAATAAATAAATAACCCATTCTCAAAGATTAAATGTACAAGAAATTATTATAGCCAAGGTATATTCGAAGAAAAGCAAGTTTCAGAACAATACGTATAATGATTCAATTTCTGAAACAATACTAAGAAATGATGCACAGAAAAATACGGAAGAGTATATACTAAACTGTTAACAATACATTTAAAATAATGAACACTAAAAATTATAAGAAACTATTAGAATAAGGGACTTCCACTTCCTAAGTGGATTTGTCTAAAGTGTTCAAACTTTTTACAACAAGCATGTACTACTTTTTAAGTCTAAAAATAATAACAAACACTATGGTGGGGGGTGGAGAGGGCACCCTCTCTCCATAGGATCACTCTCTCTCATTCTGATACTCCCAATATACCTGGTTCCAACATCCTATGCTCTTCCATCTCCTAGCCTCTCTATGGCTCTCTCTACCCTCTCATGTCATCTTCACTCTTCCCTCTCCAGCCTAGACCTCACAGTTGATCCTGTCCTCCAGTTTCTTAGTAATATCGTCAATGTCCTGATTCCAAGCCTTGCCATCACAGCCAGTAAAAGCCCAACACTGGGTCAGTCTAGCTGTTCAACTCTTCTCTCATACTAACAGGCTGTTAGGATTGCTGGAGAAAACCACACAATGGTCCAGATCATGTGACTGCAAATTCGGAGTCTCTAGCCTCCACTGGGGCCTCTACCTCCCGATCTCTTTCCCTTGTCACCTCTCATCTCAACAACTATTTCAGTCCTTCTATTTCTCACGCCCCTGCCCATGCCCTCCCTGCAGTTCTAGAGAATTTATCCCACCCAGATCCCTTCTGAGCTCCACTCCATTGACTCCAACGCCTACAAGATGTCTCCATTTAGGTGTCCACAAGCACCTCAAGCCCAGCATGCCCCCCAGGCCTGCTCTCTTCTGTATCCCTCTGTGAATGGAATCATGATTCACACAATTGCCCATGCCCAGAGTCACCTATGACTTCTCTCTCCTCCTATCAATCATATAATAACTAAATGTTTATGGAACACTTACTATGTGCCGACAGTGTTCCAAACATTATAAGTACTCATTTAATCGCCACAACAACCCTAGATGTGGGTAGTATTATTCTCCCCATATCACGGATAAGGAAACAGAGGCACAGAGAGGGTAAGTAACCTGCTCCAGTTCCCACACTAGTAAAGGAAAGAAGTGGGAGGAAAATCAGTCACTCTGGTTCCAGAGTCCACACTCTTGATGGTGACATTATTCTGCCTCCACCTTGAGGATCTACCTCCTGACATCTCACAAATCCATCTACTCCCTTTCATCCCTGCTGCCTTCCTTTGTTAATGTCACTCTCATGTCTTGCCTGGGTGGCTGCAACAGCTTCTTAACTGACCTCCCTGACTCCAGAATTGTGTCCCCACTCCCACCCCACCCCCATAGCCTGGACATTCTCTACCCTGCAGCCACAGTGACTATTCTAAAGGGAAAATCTGGTCATGTCATTTCCCTACCTAAAATCCTTTAGTCCAGAATACTCTGTAAGCTCCTCAGCACGACATCCATCCCAGGAACCTGCCCTTCTCGCACTTTATGCTCAACTCGCAATTCACAAAGTCTCAGGGGCTCACACACCTCCAGACTTGTACATAACACCTGGAATGCCTTTCTTCTCCCCTCCTCTCCCCAACTAACTCCCATTTGTCTTTCCAGACTCAGATGTGACCTCTTTCATAAAGGCTTCCCTGACTACCCAAGGCTGCCCCTTCTTTATGAACTCACGGGCCCTCATGCTCACCCCATCATGGTTATTTATTAATCTCCCTCTGCCTTGAGTCTATAAGTTCCTTGAGCACAGGAATTTTGTGTTTCTTATCACTGTATTCCCCATACCCAGCACAGGGCCTCATACATATGCATATTTAATAAATGTTTGTAATTAATTAAATGACTTTCACAATCCCCAAATGTGCCAGGCTATTTCACACCTCTATACCTTTATAGACTCATACTTTCTTCTCACATCCCTATCCTTGTCTGCCTTGCAAACTTCTATTCATCCTACAAAACTCATCTCAAGGGTCCCCAGAAGTAAGGCCTTCCCTAATGCATTCAAAGAGTGACAATCACTTTGTCCTTTGCACATGCCTCTATTATTGAATGTAATACACTGTACAGTAATTATTTGCTTACCAGCCCGCATCTACCTCCAGAATGTAAGCTTCTTTGCTGTACAGACCATGCGTGATTGGCACATAGAAGGGGCTCAGTTCACATTCGTTGAATTGAATTTAATATTAAATTGCACTCAATAAAAGAGAATTTTCACTAGGCTAAAACATTTCACAGAGGAACTATTTTCCTCTTTTTCCTTCATTTAAATGTCAACCTCCAGCTCCTTCTAGTGTTTCTACCTAAGAATCTAGTTAAATAAGTGTTCAGTATGTATGACAGAGTACTTTCTTTCAGAGGAAAATGTATTCCCACATAACTCAGGAAAGAGAACCCTGCTTGGGGTCTCTGATGAGGTTGCAGTCAGAGATGGTAGCAAAGGCTACAGTCATCTGAAGGCTTGACTAGGGCTAGAAAATCCACTTCCAAGATGGCTCACTCACACAGCTAGCAAGCTGTTCCTGGTTGTTGGTGGGAGGCTTCAGTTCCTCCCCTCATGGGCCTCTCAACAGGGATGCTTGAGTGTCCTCATGGCGTGATGACTGGCTACTTTCAGAGCAAGCAGTCTGAGAGACCATGGGAGAAGCTGCAATGTAGCTTGTGCCCCAGAAGTCACACACCATCATTTATGCAAGATCTATTAGTCACACAGATCAGCCCTATTCAATGTGGGAGAGGCCACACAGGGACGTAAATATCAGGAAGTGAGGATCATCAGAAGCCATCTATCACATCCACCTCATATGTTTATTATGAGGATTAAATGAGATAATATTTGTAAAGTACTTCACTTTGCACAGTACCTGGCATATAATTGTTCTTAGTGTTATTAGCAGAAAGTTTGGCTTAAAAAAACTGAAAAGATGGAAATTCCATTCAATTAAATCTTGCTTGCTGGAAATAAATAAGAGCATATGAAACTGTTCACATGTCTTCAAGTTCTGCTACTGCTAAAGTGAGGGCAAGGGCAATTATACTCTGGGATGTTGATAAATATTTCTTTATCCCAAAGAACCATTTTAGCAGGAAAATATCAAAGAAAAAAAATTACAGAAAATGCTCAAGTAAATGCAACATGACTTTTGTTGTCAGTGACAGGTTCTCTAGGCACTTGGAGTAAAAGGATTAATTTTCATATTTTAATCTTGCGCTTCTTCTGGTTTTCTACTGTTTCTAAAGCTGTTATGCTCCTTGGTTTTCTATTTGTTTGATCTCTTTTAAATTGGATTACTTCAGATTTCATAGGTTTCACATTGGCCTCTGCTCTTTTCTCCCTGAAATACTTCCTGAAAACATCTGTCTGCAGAATGTGTGACATATATCTGAGGTAGATAAAAGAGAGACAAATTTCAGAAAGAATCCTCTTATTTGACCCAGGTTGAAGAAAAGAAAAATAAAGATGTATTTTGTATTTTGTTCTGGTCACCAATTCCAACATGCATGCGTGTTTGTGTGTGCATGCTTGTGGCAGGGGCAGGAGGGGTATCCCCCAAAACAGCAAGTAATTTATCTACACGGAGATGGCATCAAATTCCACAGGCTAAGTGTTCCACTGGTTAAGACTGCCCCCAAACTTCAAACACCAGTCACAAGCCCAGCTTGTTACCTGTGCTCTGACCCACTGGCTATAAATCAGAGTATCCCAAGACCCCGGCCTCAGTTTCAATTAATTTGCTACAGCGGCTCCCAGAACTCAGAGAAACATTTTACTCACTAGGTCACCAGTTTACTATAAAAGGATATAACTCAGCAACAACCAAATGGAAGAGATGCACAAGGCAAGGTATGGGGAAGGGGAACAGAGCTTCCATGCCCTCTCCAAGGGCAACACTCTCTCCAAATCTCTAGAGCCCACGCGTCACAACTACTGAGCCCACGCACCACAACTACTGAGCCCATGCACCGCAACTACTGAGACTGTGTGCTGCAACTACTGAAGCCCTCACACCTATAGTCCCTGCTCCGCAACGAGAAGCCACCACAATGAGAAGCCCGTGCACTGCAACAAAGAGTAGCACCCGCTCGCTGTAACTAGAGAAAGCCTGTGTGCAGCAACAAAGACCCAACGCAGCCAAAAATAAAATTTTTAAAATACTTAAATAATAGAGTGTCTACTATATGCTAAGTCACTGTATTAGTTAATTATAAGTAAAATCATAAGGAAAGAAGATGAAAGTTAGTAATAAACACCCAGAAATCAAACTCGATTTTGACTCTGACTTTGCCTGTCTGCCCACATTCAGGCTTTGTCACATCTCTAAGGGAAAAGCACTGCTGCAATCTGATTGAGTATGTCATAAATTCTGCTTTTAGTTTCACTGAGGTGGAGAAAAGACAAAGTGATATGGTCTTTGAAAAGATTTTATTGTGAAATATTATATGCATGTAGAAAAACGTCTCTAAAATGTACAGCTGAATTAATTATTACAAAGTGAACATCTGTGTAATGATCACCCAACTAAAGAACACTGCCAGCACCCCCTCAAACCCCCTCTTCATCACTAAGCCCTCCCTCCCCACTAACGGTAAGCACTGTCCTCACTTTTGTAGAAATCACTCCCTTGATTTTCATTTATAACCTAAGCATGTACTCCTAAACACTATAGTTTTGCCTGGCTTTTAACATTTAGAACAATGGAATCACACAGCATGTAATATTTTGTGTCTGGATTCTTTCGCTCTATTTATGTATCTGTTTTGTCGCATTTAGCTATAGTCTGTTCATTTTCATTTAAGTATAATAGTTCACTGTTTGAATATGCTATTATTTATTAATCCATTCTACTACTGGTTAACATTTGGGTTGTTCCCAGCCCAAATGAATAATGGGTCCACAAGGCTATCATGAATAATGCAGCTATGAACACCCTTGTATACGTCTGTGCACAAGGACCAGCAGCATATATATCTAGGATTGGAATTGCTGGATCATAGGGTATGCATATCTTAAACTATGGTAGATAACGCTAAACAGTTTTCCAAAGTTGTTGTGCCTATTTATACTCCCACCAGCAGTGTATGAGAGATCTGGGTGCCCCCTGACCTTGCTACCACTTGCTATTGGCAACCTAAATTTCAGCTATCTGGTGGGCGTGTCATGATAGCTCACTGTGGTATTAATTTGCATTTCCTTGATTACTAACGACATTAAGTACCTTTTCACATGTTTACTGGCCATTTGGATGTCCCTTTTGTAACAGTTCATACTTGTGAACTGTTCAGTTCTCTTGACTTTTTTCTATTGGGTGGTCTTTTTCTTATTGATTGATGAAAGTCCTTCCGGACGCAAGCCCTTTGTTCAGTTACAGGTTTTTACAAATGTCTTGGCCCAGGCTTATTTTTTCATTTCATCTGGCTTCATGGGCTGACTTCTAGTTCATCCCTACTCCTTTGAGGCAGCCCTTTAAGGTCCAAACCCAAAGGGAAAGGATTCACCAGGCTCCCTGTATCCTTGCAGACCCTGGGCACCAATTCTCATTGCATTAGCCCACAAAGACTGCCCAGCCTCTTAGTCTCTCAGCTTCTTCCTTGGAATTTGCATGTGCTCTCAGGGGCACCAAGTTTGGGGCTCACTTCCCTGGGTTGCTGTTCCCCCAGGACCTGGTCTGATAGCTTTTTTTTTTTTTTTAACATCTTTATTGGATGATACCTCTTCACTATTTGTTAGCCTTCTAGTGCCTTGAAGCAGGCCTTTGTTTATAATCTGTCCAGTTTTTCTAGTTGCCCTCAGCAGGAGGGTAGACCTGTATTACCTAGTCTACCATTCTTAGGAGCAGATATCCTCATTTACTGAGTGTAGACGGTATAAGGGGAGAAATCCTAACCCAGGCCGAAAGAATTTTCCAAAAGTCCAACTTTTTTGAAACTTTGAAGATAAAATGCAAAAATTAAGCAAAATACAAAGAGTGTCCAGGACTGGTAGAAGTCTACTTAGATGCTCAGATGTCTGTAATTACCTGGAAAACCCATTCATGCCACTAATCTAAGATATACAGAGCTGATGTCTCAATATCATTTCATTTCAGGTAAAAGGTTGAGATACAATCACTGTTAGCTTAGATGGACACTTAATGTGTTAACACTGAATAGCTACTTGCAGAACTTTAATGGCCAAAAGTAAACATTTTTGTCTGTCAAGCAGCCAAGGGCATATTTTCCAGCCTCTTCTCACTTGAAGAACCCAAAAAAGCAAAAATTTTTGAAAAGGTATATTAAAATTGAGACTCTCTGAGCTTTAGCTAGATCTTCTTTCAGAAAGTCTTGATCCATGTATGGATCTGGATTCTGAGACTCACTTATCACAGACACCCGCAGATGACACAGTGAAATGCATAGCTCTTGTCTCTGGAACACTCAGCATCGCCTTCCAAGTCCGTTAGCCCTACTGGTGCACTCTGTCCCCATTTTGTCTAGGTTCTCAGGCTTCCCCAGTTCCTCTGATCAAACTACAGGGTTACTTAGAGGTAAAAATCTCTGACACTCTCTCCTTCCATCCCACCCCCTTTCCCTTGCTTAGACTCATCCTACAGGTCTCAGTTGAAACAACACTGCCTCTAGAAAGCCTTTCCTGACCTCCCTGAAGGCTCCCTGTTATATGTTCCCATAGCAATTGCACTTTTCACATAATAAGTAAATTGTTTGTGTAACTAGATTTTTATGTCTGCCTTCTCCACCAGAGAGCAACTTCCATGAGTTCTGAGACCTCGACCACTGTGCTCACCACTAGCATATATACCTAATATAGTGACAGGCATGGAGACAATAAATACTTGTTGAATGATTAATGGGCATCTGAATCACTGAATCATTTATTCTGTTTTCTTTCTCAAGGATATCTTCATTTTAAAAAAGAATCATTTGGCAGATATTTATTGATTTTTAATACCCTGCATCCATTCACCCTTCTTCTGGGATCAATATCATTTTTGCTTAGGAAAACACCCCACTTCTTACTCCAATCCGGGAGTGGCCTACCCCAATATCATACCTCCCTGGCCGTAGTGACTGGTTCAGGACAGGGCAAACGACCCCAGTCAAACCAATCAGTCGATGAGGCTTAATTCTGACTTTACTGCGACTGCTGAAAAAGAGGCATGCTTTCTTTCCATTGAGGTTGCTGAGAAGTGAGATATGAGCTTAATTCTGCTGGCAGCCCTCTAGCACCCAATGAGGGGGGAAGCTGAGAACGAAGCCACACAAATAAAAGCAGTGCCGAGAGACTGAGTTCTGATGACATCACTTGAATCCTTAGATCCAGCCAGGAACTTTTGAGTTATCTGAGCCAATTAATGTTCTTTGACACAAGTGTCATCTGAGCTGTATGCTGTGGCCACAGTCTCCTGACAAAGTGAATTCCTTATAAATAATTGCAGTCCCTCTATTATTTGTAATGTATTACTATAGCATAAACAACTAGAGAGTTACGTTTCCAGACCGTAACTTGTAAAAGCAGTTTTTGACAGACTTGTTCATTTTGTCAGATATACTAATTTAAATATAGCAGACGAGCTATTTTAAATCCATGTTTGCCTTACTAAAATATAATAACTTCTAATTTATATGCCATTGATTCTGTTACCACCAGAGTCTAAAAACCAGTAGGCTTGCAAAAGCACAGTGAGAATGTTTTTGGTTTCTACAGATATTACACATGATGAATGTTCATTTGGAGAATTTGCTTCAATTCACACATGCACATACATCACTCAAGGTAATCTATTTTTATATCCGTATTAATGCTAGTCAATTCATATTATTTTCATTGCAGAATATTCATAAACAAATGCATATTTATGAATTTGCTGCAATGAAGAACTGATACTGAAATTACCACTTACTGATAACTAAAATCCCTTATTTTGGATCTAACCATTAAATCAATGAGGGCTTATTTTAATAACAACAGATGAAATGGCTCACTCTTGCTGGCTTAGCAAAAATAAAAAATAATTTTTAAAAAAGCTACAGTCTATCATTTCTTAGTGACTTCTTTGTGGAAGAAATGTAAGCAAAGGAAAATCTTGGGTGTATTAATTTCTTTTCTAACACAACAATCCCTAATTCAATTGTCCTCTCCTCTAGTGTGCTGTATCAGTTCCTCTAATCTATGGAATTTTCCTTTTGTGTGCGTGTGTGTGAGACTTTTTTAAAAATTATATAATTCATTTATACAGAGGAATTATTTGGATTTAACTATTTACAGTCTTTTTCAATTTTCATTTCCACTGGCCAAATAGAGTTCACATAATAGTCAACATTTCTATGGAATTTTCTAACATGAGAAAATATCTTCTCATATGAGTATAAAGGGTTTGTGGATCCCCTTATAGTGGATTATTTTCTCAAATCTGTTTATCTTACTTGTATTCAAGAATGCGTACTCAATAAGGAATACTCTTTAACAGTATTTAACGCTTTTTAACAATCTATTTTTGTAAAGGATTTCTTTGGGTTCTCCAGTATAATTCCCCCCTCCCATTCTCTGTCTTCCTATAAGAACCCAATGTCCCGTCCACAAGGGGTAAGCAGACCTGGCCAATCATAGTATCCTGTTCTCCTATACTCTGACTGTTCTTGGGTATGAACATGTGACCCTGATAATGCCAATTGGAATTCTTCCCTTAAACGGTAGCTGAACACTGGGAAAGAGAAGTTCTTTCTTTGGACCTTCTAGGTTGAAAATGAACTTAAAGATATTAGCAGGCATCTTTCCCACCACATGGAGAAGGCTTTCTGAAGAACAAAGCCATGGAGGTAAAAGCAGAAATGTGAGCAGGATGGATGGATGACAGGAGGCAAGAAAGATGAATACGAGTGAATCATAATCATACTGACAGCAGTTCTAAACCTTGAGGCCCTGGTACCTGCAGCTCATCTTTTGACCCTATGAGCCATCCTAGCGTCTTAGTGTCCCAACTACATGATCTAATAAATTTCTTATTTTGTTTAAGCAGTACTGAAGTTGGAAGTAAGATTCTGTCACTTGAAATCTAACACTCTCTAATGATAACTGCTATATTCTTAGGAGTCATACATTTACCTGAAAATTATTCCTAGCGTTTAGGAGGAAGATTTGCAAACAACTACTATGCAAAGGCGTAAGTTATTATTTCCAAAGCAAGTTAAAAATGCCTCATTTCTATTAGGAGAGGATAAGTTTATACATTTTGTATTTACATATAATGTAAAGGCTAATTCATTTGCACCATCAGATGTACTATAAACCTGGAAATCATGAAAAATCACTGCATGTTTGGATTAGGTAACCCAGGACAGGTAATTCCATATACAAATTATTCTGCTCTTACCAAGCCCACATTTGAATATGATCAGCACATAGCAAGGTCTCTGCAGAAGCTCATATGGATACAAATATTCCGGTCATCCAGAAAGTATGAGTCCAGAAGAGAAGACTTAAAATATTTCATTTTCAGACTTTAAAGATGAAAGTCTATAGAGGGTTACAGAGAAAATCCTTTACAGAAAACTGACACATTTTGCACCATTTTTTTCCAAGTACTACCAACTTAGAGTTATTAGCAAACATTATTTAAAAGTGATCTTATTTGTTAACCAAATCCTTCTGACAAAAATAATGACTGGGAATCAGAGTTCCTTTCACAGAATCTCTTTAATAAAGCCAGCCATTCACATAAGATCAAATCTGGATTCACGCAGTGACCCTTGCATAGTTCCAACTGACATGAGTGAAGAAAGGGACCAGTGCTTTCATCAATCTCCACCAGCCATTAGGCATGTGGCAAACCCCAGAAGAAAGTGAACACCAACCCTGCCTGACCCTGCTCAAGTGAGTGCTTTCAACACTGGTCACTGTCTCATACCCCCTCACTGGCAGCTACTTGTTAAATGCTGCACGTCTACCTTTTATTAAAATGTCAAATGTCAAACGGAATTCTTTTAATTCATACTGGATGGCTGTCATAACAGAATTCAGTAATGAAAAACCAATGACAGAGATTGGTTACAAACTAAAACACTGTACTTGAGCTGTATAGCATGTAACAGGGCCATTTTTCTTCTTTCAGTTATCACACTGCTAAATGTTGACTAGGAAACTCTGACTGTGGTGCTTTCACAGGGCTTGGCCAGATCAATTCCCATTAAAAGTATGAAAAACATCTGTATCCAGCCCATATCTCTAATAAGGACAACAAATTAAAATTAAAGAGGACCTCCATTTCCACTAACAGCAGGTAACAGTTACATGAACCAACAAGTCATGTGAATACAACTAAAATTCCAGGTGAAAAAAAAATTTTTTTATCTCCTTAAAAGTATTAAAGAGCTTTCAAGATAGTCAGAATTACCAGACAAAAATCTAAAGGAAATCAAACACCAGAGAAGTCAGCAAAGCATTAGAACCCATAGCCACTTTTGCCCTACAGCATTTGCTAGTACAGAAAAATCTGGGCTTTGGTTTAGCTGGCCTTGCTGGGCAAAGAGAGAGAAGTTAATGATTAGAGTCCACTCAAGATGGGAAGTATAATGAGAGATCTTTTTCACTTTAGGCTGGGGCCCACAGTTAAAACTGGCCACTCCATCACCATCCCCAGAAAGCCAAAGTAAAATTTGTCATGGTGCTCATCAGAGACAGAGAATAAAAAGAAAAAGAAGGGGAAAAAAATACCCCAAAAGGTGGGGTCACTTCTGACTCAAATTTGCAGCCCAGTTCCCTACCACTTAAACCATCTACAGAACTTCAAGCCATGAGCTAGGTTTACTTTAGTCCCAGACTAACAAATCCTGACGTGTCTGGCAGAAGCAAATATAAATCTACTATGGAGTAAGGCACCACCCTACCAGACTCAAAAAATAAAAATCCCTACAAATAATATTTCAAAGATAATGAGGAACAAAAACAAGCAAACACACAAGAAGACAAGACACCATGAGCAAAATTAACAGAAACTACAGACAGGAGAAAGATCATCAAAGATTTCATAGAGGAGACTTAATGGATACAGACTATAAAACAACTATGCTTACTGGGTCTGAAGTACTAACAGATAAGCTTGAAGATCTCTTCAGGACACAGGAATCTATAACGAAAAATGATACAGCGGCTTTCCCAGGTGGTGCAGTGGTTAAGAATCCACCTGCCAATGCAGGGGACACAGGTTCGAGCCCTGGTCCAGGAAGATCCCACATGCTGCGAAGCAACTAAGCCCGTGCGCCACAACTACCGAGCCTGCGCTCTAGAGCCTGCGAGCCACAACTACTGAGCCCGTGTGCCACAACTATTGAAGCCCGCCTGCCTAGAGCCCGTGCTCTGCAACAAGAGAAGCCACTGCAATGAGACGCCTGCGCACCGCAACGAAGAGTAGCCCCCGCTCGCCACAACTAGAGAAAAGCCCGCACGCAGCAACAAAGGCCCAACACAGCCAAAAATAAATAAAAATAAATTTAAAAAAAATGATACAGCAATTCTGTAAAAACAGACACTTCAAAAATGTTAATGTCCTGAAAAGCAAAAATCAACAAAACCCCCACAAAATGTCAAGGGAACTGTTCTACACTAAAGGAGACTACAAAGCTTAAAAATTCATTGAAGCATATGATCCTTGGCTGGATCCTGAATTTAATTAAAAAAAAAAACAACCAACAAGGGGCATTACTGAAAACTGGGGGAAATATGAATATGGAATGTATTAGATAATACTGTAACAATTTTAAGTTTATGGACTGTGAAAACACTATTGTGACTATGTGAAAGAATGTTCTTCTTCTTAGGAAATACCTGCTAATGTATTTAAAGGAGCAGTGTCATGATACCTCTCTTCCGGAAGTTATAAACTTGCTCCCAAGTAGTTTAAAAAAGAGAGAGAGAGAGAGGAGAAAAAAAATGAATCAAAAGCAAATGTGGCAGAATGTTAACAACTGATGACTCTAAGTAAAGGATATTTAGGTACTATTATTTCAAGTTTTCTTTTGATTCGGAAAATTTTTTTACATTTTTATTGGAGTATAACTCTTTAGAATGGTGTGTTAGTTTCTGCTTTATAACAAAGTGAATCAGTTATACATATACGTATATCCCCATGTATCTTCCCTCTTCCACCTCCCTCCCTAGCACCCTCCCTATCCCATCCTTCTAGCTGGTCACAAAGCACTGAGCTGATCTCCCCGTGCTATGCGAATGCTTCCCACTAGCTAGCTGTTTTACATTTGGTAGTGTATATATAGACATATATACACTACCACTCTCTCACTTTGTCCCAGCTTACCCTTCCCCCTCCCCATATCCTCAAGTCCATTCTCTAAGAGGTCTGCGTCTTTATTCCTGTCCTGCCCCTAGGTTCTTCATGACCATGGTTTTTTTCTTTTAGATTCCATATACATGTGCTAGCATATGGCATTTGTTTTTCTCTTTCTGACTTACTTCACTCTGTATAACAGACTCTAGATCCAACTTCACTCTGTATGACAGACTCCAGGTCCATCCACCTCACTACAAATAACTCAATTTCGTTTCTTTTTATGGCTGAGTAATATTCCATTCTGTATATGTGCCACATCTTCTTTATCCATTCATCTGTCAATGGACACATTGGTTGCTTCCAACTACTGGCTATTGTAAATAGAGCTGCAATGAATATTGTGGTACATGACTCTTTTTGAATTATGGTTTTCTCAAGGTATATGCCCAGTAGTGGGATTGCTCGGTTGTATGGTAGTTCTGTTTTTAGCTTTTCAAGGAGCCTCCATACTGTTCTCCATAGAGGCTGTATCAATTTACATTTCCACCAACAGTGTATGAGGGTTTCCTTTTCTCCACACCCTCTCCAGCATTTATTGTTTCTAGATTTTTTGATGATGGCCATTCTGACTGGTGTGAGATGATATCTCATTGTAGTTTTGATTTGCATTTCTCTAATGATTAATGACGTTGAGCATCCTTTCACGTGTTTGTTGGCAATCTGTATATCTTCTTTGGAGAAATGTCTATTTAGGTCTTCTGCCCATTTTTGGATTGGGATGTTTTTTCATATTGAGCTACATGAGCTGCTTGTAAATTCTGGAGATTAATCCTTTGTCAGTTGCTTCATTTGCAAATACTTTCTCCCATTCTGAGGGTTGTCTTTTCATTTTGTTTACGGTTTCCTTTGCTGTGCAAAAGCTTTTAAGTTTCATTAGGTCCCATGTGTTTATTTTTGTTTTTATTTCCATTTCTCTAGGAGGTGGGTCAAAAAGGATCTTGCTGTGATTTATATCATAGAGTGTTCTTC
>NW_020185335.1:2236964-2239233 GCF_003031525.2 Neophocaena asiaeorientalis asiaeorientalis | reverse complement strand
GTAGCATCTTTAGGATTCTCTATGTATAGTATCATGTCATCTGCAAACAGTGACAGCTTTACTTCTTCTTTTCTGATTTGGATTCCTTGTATTTCTTGTTCTTCTCTGATTGCTGTGGCTAAAACTTCCACAAGTATGTTGAATAATAGTGGTGAGAGTGGGCAACCTTGTCTTGTTCCTGATCTTAGTGGAAATGGTTTCAGTTTTTCACCATTGAGAACGACGTTGGCTGTGGGTTTGCCATATATGGCCTTTATTAGGTTGAGGTAAGTTCCCTCTATGCCTACTTTCTGCAGGGTTTTTATCATAAATGGGTGTTGAATTTTGTCGAAAGCTTTCTCTGCATCTATTGAGATGATCATACGGTTTTTCTACTTCAACTTGTTAATACGGTATGTCACATTGATTGATTTGCGTATACTGAAGAATCCTTGCATTCCTGAGACAAACCCCACTTGATCATGGTGTATGATCCTTTTCATGTGCTGTTGGATTCTGTTTGCTAATATTCTGTTGAGGATTTTTGCATCTATGTTCATCAGTGATATTGGCCTATAGTTTTTTTTTGTGACATCCTTGTCTGGTTTTGGTATCAGGGTGATGGTGGCCTCGTACAATGAGTTTGGGAGTGTTCCGCGCTCTGCTATATTTTGGAAGAGTTTTAGAAGGATAGGTGTTAGCTCTTCTCTAAATGTCTGATAGAATTCGCCTATGAAGCCATCTGGTCCTGGGCTTTTGTTTGTTGGAAGATTTTTAATCACAGTGTCAATTTCAGTGCTTCTGATTGGTCTGTTCATATTGTCTGTTTCTTCCTGGTTTGGTCTCGGAAGTCTGTATTTCTAAGAATTTGTCCATTTCTTCCAGGTTGTCCGTTTTATTGGCATATAGTTGCTTGTAGTAATCTCTCATGATCCTTTGTATTTCTGCAGTGTCAACTGTTACCTCCCCTTTTTCGTTTCTAATTCTATTGATTTGAGTATTCTCCCTTTTTTTCCTGATGAGTCCAGCTAAGGGTTTATCCTCTCAAAGAACCAGCTTTTAGTTTTATTGAATTTTGCTATCATTTCCTTCATTTCTTTTTCAGTTATTTCTGATCTGATTTTTATGATTTCTTTCATTCTTCTAACTTTGGGTTTTTTTTCTTCTTCTCTAATTGCTTTAGGTGTAAGGTTAGGTTGTTTATTTGAGATGTTTCTTGTTTCTTAAGGTACGATTGTATTGCTATAAACTGGTCTCTTAGAACAGCTTTTGCTGCAGCCCATAAGTTTTGGGTTGTCATGTTTTCACTGTTATTTGTTTCCAGGTATTTTTTGATTTCCTCTTTGATTTCTTCAGTGATCTCTTCATTATTAAGTAGTGTATTATTTAGCCCCCATGTGTTTGTATTTTCTACAGATTTTCTCCTGTAACTGATATCTAGACTCATGGTGTTGTGGTCAGAAAAGATACTTGATATGATTTTTTCTTAAATTTACCAAGGCTTCATTTGTGACCCAAGATATGATCTATCCTGGAGAATGTTCCATGAGCACTTGAGAAGAAAGTGTATTCTGTTGTTTTTGGATGGAATGTCCTATAAACATCAATTAAGCCCATCTTGTTTAATTTATCATTTAAAGCTTGTGTTTCCTTATTTATTTTCATTTTGGATGATCTGTCCATTGGTGAAAGTGGGGTGTTAAAGTCCCCTACTATGATTGTGTTGTCGATTTCCCATTTTATGGCTGTTAGTATTTGCCTCATGTATTGAGGTGCTCCTATGTTGGGTGCATAAATATGTACAATTGTTATATCTTCTTCTTGGATTGATCCCTTGCTCATTATTTAGTGTCTCTGTCTCTTGTAATAGTCTTTGTTTTAAAGTCTATTTTGTCTGATAGGAGAATTGCTACTCCAGCTTTCTTTTGATTTCCATTTGCATGGAATATCTTTTCCCATACCCTCACTTTCAGTCTGTATGTGTCCCTAGGTCGGAAGTCGGTGTTTTGTAGGCAGCATATATACGGCTCTTGTTTTTGTATCCATTCAAGCCAGTCTATGTCTTTTGGTTGGCGCATTTAATCCATTTACATTTAAGGTAATTATCGATATACCATTTAATCAATTTACATTTAAGGTAATTACCGATATACCATTTTCTTAATTGTTTTGAGTTTGTCATTGTAGGTCTTCTCCTTCTCTTGTGTTGCATGCCTAGAGAAGTTCTTTAGCATTTGTTGTAAAGCTGGTTTGGTTGTGAATTCTCTTAGCTTTTGCTTGCCTGTAAAGC
>NW_020185335.1:2227521-2236736 GCF_003031525.2 Neophocaena asiaeorientalis asiaeorientalis | reverse complement strand
CTTACTGTGTTTGGGGTCTCCTTTTTGCAGGCTGCAGGTTTGTAGTTCCCGTTGTTTTTGGTTTCTGCCTCCAGTGGCTAAGGTTAGTTCAATGGGTTGTGTAGGCTTCCTGGTGGAGGGGACTAGTGCCTGTGTTCTGGTTGATAAGGCTGGATCTGGTCTTTCCGGTGAGCAGGTCCACATCTGATGGTGTGTTTTGGGGTGTCTGTGACCTTATTATGATTTTAGGCAGCCTCTCTGCTAATGGGTGTGGTTTTGTTCCTGTCTTGCCAGTTGTTTGGTTTTAAAAAGTTATTAAAATAAAACACAAAAAATAATTATTAAAAAAAATTTTAAGTAATAATAAAAAAGAAAGAACCAAACCAAAAAACAAATTCACCAATGATAACAAGCTCTGAAAACTATACTAAAAAAGAAAAACAAAACAAAAAAAAAACGGACAGACAGAACCCTAGGACAAATGGTAAAAGCAAACCTATACAAAGAAAATCACACCCAGAAGCATACGCATACACACTCACAAAAAGAGAAAAAGGGGAAAAAATCATAAATCTTGCTCTCAAAGTCCACCTCCTCAATTTGGGATGATTCGTTGTCTATTCATGTATTCCACAGATGCCAGGCACATCAAGTTGATTGTGGAGCTTTAATCTGCTGCTTCTGAGGCTGCTGGGAGAGATTTCTCTTTCTCTTTGTTCGCACAGCTCCCAGGGGCTCAGCTTTGGATTTGGCCCCGCCTCTGTGTGTAGGTCGCTGGAGGGCATCTGTTTTTCGCTCAGACAGGATGGGGTTAAAGAAGCTGCTGATTCGGGGGCTCTGGCTCACTCAGGCTGGGGGGAGGGAGGGGTACGGAGTGTGGGGCGAGCCTGCGGCAGCAGAGCCCAGAATGACATTGCACCAGCCTCAGGCACGCCGTGCGTTCTGTCGGGGAAGTTGTCCCTGGATCACAGGACCCTGACAGTGGCGGGCTTCACAGGCTCCCAGGAGGGGAGGTGTGGACAGTGATGTGTGCTTGCACACAGGTTTCTTGGTGGTTGCAGCAGCAGCGTCTCATGCCCGTCTCTGGGGTTCGCGCTGATAGCCATGGCTCACGCCCATCTCTGGATCTCCTTTAAGTGGTGCTCTTAATCCCCTCTCCTTCTGCACCAGGAAACAAAGAGGGAAGAAAGTCTCTTGCCTCTTCGGCAGTTCCAGACTTTTCCCGGACTCCCTCCCCGCTAGCTGTGGCACACTGGTCCCCTTCAGGCTGTGTTCACGCAGCCAACCCCAGTCCTCTCCCTGGGGTCTGACCTGCAAAGAAGCCGGAGCCTCAGTTCCCAGCACCCACCCACCCCGGCAGGTGAGCAGACAAGCCTCTTGGACTGGTAAGTGCTGGTCGGCACCGATCCTCTGTGCGGGAATCTCTCCACTTTGCACTCCGCACCCCTGTGGATGAGCTCTCCTCCGTGGCTCCGAAGCTTCCCCGCTCCGCCACCGGCAGTCTCCGCCCACGTAGGGGCTTCCTAGTGTGTGGAAACCTTTCCTCCTTCACAGCTCCCTCCCACTGGTGCAGGTCCCATCCCTATTCTTTTGTCTCTGATTTTTCTTTTTTCTTTTGCCCTACCCAGGTACGTGGGGGAGTTTCTTGCCTTTAGGGAGGTCTGAGGTCTTCTGCCAGCGTTCAGTAGGTGTTCTGTAGGAGCTGTTCCACATGTAGATGTATTTCTGATGTATTTGTGGGGAGGAAGGTGACCTACACATCTTACTCTTCCACCATCTTGAAGCTCCTCCCCCAGAAATTTTTAAGAACAGAATGTTGTAAGGGGGAAGTTGTATAGAAGATTTTGAAAGATCCAAATAGAACATCTAGCAATGAAAGATACAGTAACTAAATTTAGAAATTTCTTGGGTATACAAGTGACTTAAGGGAGAGAGGAGAGAGATCTGATATCACTGGAGCCCTGAGAGAAAAGAGGTGAGTCAGAGGCAATATCTAAAAAACGACAGCTGAGAATTTTACTGAAATGTTGTAAAAGAACAATATATAGATTCAAGAAGTCCAACAAATCCCAAGCTTGACGGGGGAAAAATCCATACCTAGACTCATCTTAGAGATGGTAAAGAAAACCAAAAATAAACAGATAAATCATTAGAAAGGCCAATAAAAAAGACATTATCTTCAAAGGAGCCATGGTTCGATTGAGAGCTCATTTCTCAATATAATGGAAGATAGAAAATGGTAGAAGGATGCATTCAAATGTGCTGGAAGAAAAAACTGCCATCTATTAATTCTGAAAGAAAAAAATGCCATCTTTTAATTCTATAACCAGCAAAAATATCTTTCAAGAGTAAGAGTAGATTAAAGACAATTTTGGACAAACACATGTGGGAAGATTCACCAGAGCAGACCTACTTCACACTTAGTTAATTGGCATTGACTGTGAATTTAACCAACACTGATATGTTAGATTGTGCTCTCCAGTATTCTGCTATTGTCTCAAACAATCCATCCAATAAGTCACAAGAATAATGAACTATTGCTGAAAATGATTTTGAAATGGTTCATACACAAATTACCCCATTTGAAGTCTCAATGATGGTCCAAGTTGTCATTCATACAAGTTCATGAATACTAACTCCACACTGATGTACGACTTTTCCAAAATGAGAAACCAAAATAATTTGAACTCAGCAGGGATATCATTTGTCCCTGACTCATAATAATATGTCTGTCCTATGGCTCTGTATTCATTACTTTACAAATAGAAACATCATTACCCATACATAAGTTTCTCTTCTAAGCGAAACAAAACAAAACAAAAATCCATGAGTGGTGACCTCAAACTGAACTGGTTAAATTTAGGGACTCATTTGTAAAGGTCAGTGTCCTTTACTGCAAATCCACTTCTTATGCAGATGAGAAGTTTAACCTGCCCTACAGGCGCTGGGCATAATTAGCCAGCTGCACCCTCATAATAAGGTGCAGATGGTTAATTATACCAGCAAATAACTGCTTACTTGTGGGCACAAAAGCCTGTACCTAAAAATCATTGAAAGTGTACTTGGGTGTATTTATGCTCTTGCAAACAAAACACTTATTTCCAAGGTTTCATCTGTGAGCAGACCACCACGGGCTCCAACTCCACTGCTCTAGGGGAGACCCATTAACACTGCTGAGGTCTGGGTCAAGGAAGGGACACTGGCCACAAAGCCATATATCAACTAGTGAAATATATCATGGGGTGCTGACTCCTTGTTGAAAAATCTCCTCAAGTTAATTTGTTGTAATAGGGATCTTAACTAAGGTAGAATTTGGTTTCCCTAGAACCCAAAGTAAATTCTACATTCTTTAGATTAAAAACTCTGAAATGAGAGAATTTTTTTTTCCACAAGCAAACGTCATTAGTTGTCTGGCAAAGAAAAAAAGGACAAATTATCCTGTGCCCTTGAGGAATTTCATGGGCTAGCTGAGCTCCCAGAATTTAGAAAACCATATTGGAAACAACACATCCAATGGTTGTTAGAGGTTGTTCCAAAGATCCCATTTAAAAACCTATTCTATTAATCCCCATATGGCAAGACTAGGACTTGGGAAGAGGGCAGAGAGGGGTAACTACTTCCTAAAACCCAAGTTTGGAAGTTCTCTGCCAGCTTTAATGTTCTCAGTTTGCAGGGGTCAAGCTGTCAGGGCTGGGGAAGAGAATGCTAATATACTTGAATCTGCACAGAACCTTTTCTCTGAGGAACCCACAGAGTGTGTGATTCTATTCAGTTTAATTGTATGTTGGGGAAGAGGAAAAGCTGCTTGCCATGATTTTAATTGCTAAGAACACACTATCTTTTTAGGAACCATCTGTGTAATTGTAATTACAAACAGCGATGCAAAAACGAAAATGATTAACAAGTACGAAACTTCCCTACCACTAACAGTTTTAACATAACAAGCCATGTTGTGAAAGGGTATGTCGCCTTTTTCCTCTCTGCAATATTTCATGATTTAGCAACTGACAGCCTACCATTTATTACAGAATCTCATTCTGGTGGAGCTAAAGTTATTAATTAGTATTCTTAGATTACATTTCTCTGTTATTCCTTTTTTATTAAACTTTAATTCCCTCTGAGAGTGACAGGGTATTTCAGAAATGAAATACCTAAGGCTCCTGTTTTCTACCTCCTGCTAAAATCTTTGAGGTTTCATATAATAGACATCACCTATAATTAATTACCAGGGACATTCCAAAGTATTGTAAGACTAATTTTTTGGCTTTCATAAACCCAAATTTCTGCCTTCTTGGTTTTGAAATATGCTTACCACACTGTCATTGTTTTAAAAGCCACAAGTATTGGTAATTGTTCTGAGGCATGAATAAAAATAGCTTAACCTTGAAATTTATTCTAATTAAGGATTTTTCAAAGCCATTGCCGCAAACATGGGTGGATTGTTTAAAATAAAAACAAGCATCAACAACATAGTACAGAACACAGAATTAGGCAAAGTTTTTTAACTTGGACTTACAATAGTAGTTTAAAGAAATAAAACAAGACAGATGCAGTGAGATCATAATGTTACTAAAGCAATTTAAATCCTCAAAGATGTAAAAAGCCTGACTGCACAGCTTTTAAAATTAAATTGCAGTAGAGGCATTTTGTGATATGCCAATTCCTCCCTTATGCTCTGCCCAACACAAATCCATGATTTTTGCCTTATTACAAGCCTAGTTGCCCCTTGCAAGGTATTTTATATGAAGAACAGCCAAATGCTAAGTGCCTCTGCAGTGTTAATGAGGAAATAGATCTTGTGAGAAATTATGTGAGAGAAAGAAACTGCCCTCAGGAAACGGCTGTTTCTTCGCTTTTAACAACAGCAACTGTGATGGAGCGTATCACAGTGCCCTGCATTCTGCAATGTGCTGTCCTAAACCAGTGATCTTTAACCTTTGAGGTCCAAGTCCCATTGGGAATCAGTTAAAAGCTATGAACACTGTCCCTCAAAAGATGAACATAAGCATAAAATCTAAAATCTAAACATAAACATAAACCCAGGGTCAAGCATCTCTACTCTACACGGATCCCTAAGTGTACCAGTTAAAACATGGTTTCAATACTCACAGGCTATGTGGGCTTCTGATGAGTTTTCATCTTCTAAATATGTTTGATGTTAACGTGGAAAAACATTCTCAAAGCTATTTTGAAGCTTGTGAAACCATACCACTAATTAATAAGAGATGATAACTTCCCCTCTACTTTGTGATTACATGAATCATTCTCACGCACAAGCCAGAGGTATTGATGTGCCTTCCCCCGAATAATTCTAAGTTTGCTCATACGCAAAATGGGAAATAAAATGTAAAACTAAATCTATAAAATTCCAAGAAGAAAACATAGAAGAAAATCTGCGGTAAATTCTTTACCTTGGGTTAGGCAAAGAATTCTAGATAGCACAATCCATAAGAGAAAAAAATAATAAACTGGACTTCATCAAAATTTAAAACTTTTGACTCCAAAAGGCAACTCAATAAGAAGACAACTGAATAAGACATGGGCAAAAGATATGAACAGAAACTTCATCTCAAAAGAGATAGAATAATCCATAAGCTCGTGGTGTTCAACATCATTAGTCATCAGGGAAATGCAAATTTGAAACAGAATGAGATACCATTACACATCTACAAGAATAACTAAAATTAACAAAACTCTCACCTGCTGGCAAGGATGTAGAGCAGATTAAACTCTCACACTAGGCTGGTGGAAATGCAAAAGGCTACAGTTACTGTAGAAAACAGTTTGGCAGTTTCTTATAAAAGTAAACATACCATAGAACCTAGCAATCCCACTCCCAGGTATTTATCCAAAAATTATAATAACATGTGTTGATACAAAGACCTGTCTGTGAATGTTTATTGAAGCCTTATTTATTTATAATCACCAAGTACTGGAAGCAATCCAAATGCCCATCAACTGGTGGTACATCCATTCAGTTGAAGAGTACTCAGCAATCATAAGGAATGAACTACTGTTACATATAACAACATGGATAAATCTCGAAAGCAATATGTTAAATAAGACAAGCCAGACAAAAGTGCTGTGTATTTTATGATTCCATGTATATGATATTCTGGAAAACACACAAAACGAGTTAGATCATTGGTTGCCAGGGGCTGGAGGTGGGGAAAGGGATTGATTGACTACAACCAGCAACAAGAAAACTTTTTCAGCTAATGGAATCATTCCATACATTTATATGGATACATGACTATATATTTTTCAAAACTCATGGAACTGTACATCTAAAAGGGATGAATTTTGGAAAAGTATCTATTCAGATCCTCTGCCCATTTTTTGGTATCGCTTATATGTGGAATCTAAAAAAAGGCTACAAAGGAATGTGTCTACAAAACAGAAATAGAGTTACAGATGTAGAAAATAAACTTATGGTTACTGGGGGGTAAGGGATAAACTGAAAGATTGGGACTGACATGTACATACTACAATATATAAAAGAGATGGCTAATGGGGACCTGCTGTGTAGTGCATGGAACTCTACTCAGTGCTCTGTGGTGGCCTATATGGGAGGAGAGTCTAGAAAAGAGTGGATATATGTATATATATGGCAGATACATTTTGCTGTACACCTGAAGCTAGCACAACACTGTAAATCAACTATACCTCAATAAAAAATTTTTAAAAAAAGATCCTCTGCCCATTTTTAATTGGGTTGTTTGTCTGATGTTGAGTTGTATGAGTTCTTTGTATATTTTGATATTAATTCCATATCAGACATATCATTTGCAAATATCTTCTCCCATTCTGTAGGCGGCCTTTTTGTTTTGTTGATAGTTTCCTTCACTGTGCGAAAGCTTTTTAGTGTAAACTAGCTTTGTTTAGTTTGTAGGTCAATTATACTTCAAAAACAAACAAACAAACAAACTCACAGAAAAAGAGATCAGATTTGTGGTTACCAGAGGTGAGGAGTGGGGGGAGGGGGAACTGGATGAAGGCAGTCAAAAGGTACAAACTTCCAGTTGTAAGATAAGTAAGTTCCAGGGATGTAATGTACAACATGACAAATATAATTAACACTGCTGTATGTTATATATGAAAGTTGTTCAAACATATGGACACCAAGCGGGGGGAAAGCTGGGGTGGAGCGGTTGAATTGGGAGATTGGGATTGACATATATACACTACTATGTATAAAATAGATAACTAATAAAAAAAAGTTGTTAAGAAAATAAACCCTGAGTTCTCATCACAAGTAAAACAAATTTTTATATTTCTTCAATTTTGTATCTACATGAGATGATGGATGATGACTAAACTTACTGTGATAATCATTTAATTATGTATATAAGTCAAATCATTATGCTGTACACCTTAAACTTATACAGTGCTGTATGTCAATTATCTCTCAATAAAACTGGAGGAAAAAAATAAAAGAGGTGAATTTTACAGTATGTAAGTTACACATCATAAACCTGACTTTTTAAAAATAGCTAAGAACATACTGGGAGAAAATATTAATTTAAATTATATCTCAATATATTATCAATATCTCAAAGTATCAATACCCACAGTATGTACAATACCCCTACAAATCAATATAAAAAGGACAGTCAAATTTAAACTGGGAAAAGAGAGGCAACCCACAGAAGATCAATTATTAATAGTCAATAATCATAAATTGGTTGATCTCACTAGTAAGCTGGCAAATGTAAATTACAACAAAGTGGTAAACATTATTTTCCCGTAAGAAAGACAAAATTTTAAAAGGCTGATAATATCAAGTGTTGATGCCTATGCAGGGCAAGTACAAGCTCTACGATAAGACCTCAAGAGAGTTACATCAATGTGGATGATGGAACTTCAGTTTATTCATATTTAGCTAAGTCAAAAAACAAAAATATAACCTTTAAAATAGTTGGGTGATTGTCTTTGCTGTTCCAGTCAGTGGGCTGTAGAATGAGGTGAGATGGTAGTCCTGATAATGCTAGTGTGTCAATTTCAAGAATGCTTAAAAGTCAGTCCAGTGCAGACTGGGGAGACCCAGAAGGATGCATGAGTGATTCCAAGGCTTTAACAGCCCCCCAAGCAAAGAGTGATGTCCAGGTAGCCACGTAAATGGTGATAGCCTCGTCAACATTCTCAAGGAAGAAACTCAAGAATGAAATGCGGGCCACAGCAAAATTTAGATGACAATGACATAATGGAACAGATTAATTTATCCTTCCACTAATTTATGGTGACAAAAAGGAAAGGTCTATAAATTAGAACTGTGTGAAATGTGCTTAAATGTTCCCAGAATTAAAGCTTTTCAATGATTCAGTTTCTGAATTAGGTTGCTCAGAGGTGATTTAAAGAATTTTCCAGGGATATTTTTGACTGCGTTCAACTTTGACATTAGCACTGACTCCAAACCTAATACAGTAAAACAAGACTCCACTATATAAGTTCATCAAGGGCACAGATCCTGTCTTAACATTTTTTTCCTGTAAACACCTAGGTTACTACTAAACATGAAGTAGGATCTCAATTACTTTAAGGAGTAAAGCAAAGGAGAGGGGGAAAGAACCATCTTGATAAAATACATACTGGTTGAAGTATTCTGAAGTGAAAAGGCCAAGACCCAATACAGACAGGGAGCAAGGAACCTAAGCTAAACAGGTGAGCACACGTAAAGGACAGGACACCAGGTGGTCAGCATAGGTGGTGGTTAAGAGTCATACCAACAGCCCTGATCATGGAACACTTTCTGAACCTAGACGGCTGAACTCTAAAGGGCAGTTAATCATCACAGTCACTTCACAGGTGTGGCTATGAAACAAGACCACACAGGTAAAGCACATCTGAGCCATGCATTTGATCCTCAGTCATCCTGAGAAAAGGGGAGGAGGCAGAGGAAGGGAGCATGGCACCCCATTTTTCTGGTAAGGAAATACAGAAAATGACTTGCCCAAGGCCTCACGGCTAATTAGAAGTTAGAAGGAAGGTGAACTCCTAAGTCTCTGTCCAGGGTGATGCCTGCCCCTACCCAAACAGGTAGTCTGGCTGGGGAATCCCAAGAACAGAAATTTGAGGTTCCGCTATTTTAATGGGGGTGAAGAGAAAGGGCCAGAGGAGGCTGGGGAGGGATGGGATCTGGAAAACTTGGTGAACCCCTGGGACAAACGGCTGGAACACGAGGGGACGCCCCAGCCAGGCCCCAGGCCCCTCATATTGTGACCCCACAATCACTGCGA
>NW_020185335.1:2146603-2227495 GCF_003031525.2 Neophocaena asiaeorientalis asiaeorientalis | reverse complement strand
AAACCAAGACCCCGCGTCCAACTCACAGACGCAGCAGCAAGGGCTTCCCCAACCGGCTCCAAGCAGCGGGCTCTCCTCGGGTGCAGCCTGGTCGCACAGCTGTTGCCATCCGTTGCCACAGCAACCACGGAGCGCCGCACAGCTTAGCAAGCCGCTCGATGATTGGAGAAGGCAAGCGTCCATAGCAACCGCCAGGCAGCGATACTTGGAAAGCATTTGTTTTCTAGAAATTCTTCAGACACCCTCTCTCCCCAAAGGCACCCTTCACCAGGCACCTGTCCTAGTTCTTTAAATACATCATGCATTATCTTATTTAACATTTTTCTGCCGGTGTTGCTGTGAGGGTCCTCATTTCTACAGGAATTTTTAACTTAAGGGTCCTTTTACCTCTTCAGGAGGTCTGTGAACCATTAAGTTACACGCAAAAATTTATGTCCATTTACCCAGGATGCTCCATAACTGTAGAGTCTTAAAGGAGCCAGAACCAGAAACCAGGTTACCGGATGCCCAAGAAAGTCCAAAAGAATAACTGCTGTATGCATTTACCCCCATCTTCCTTCTCAGAGACTTAAGATAAAAAATAGTGCCGTTCCCAGATTCCATTGAGACTGTGGCCTCATTCAAATGCCTTGAGACAGCTCCCAAAGACTTTAACTCTTGACCTTTATTCATTCATTCAATAAATTATCTATTGATCACTAATTATGGGTCATACATTTACCATAGAGACACTTTTCTAGCCACTGCAAGATGGAAATTGTCAAGACAGAGTCGCTAATTTCTTAGAGCTCTCCTTATGGCGTGGGAGACAGCAGATGAACAGACAAGATCATTTCAGAATATGGCAATAAACAAAATTTGGGACATGGAGAGTGTCTAAGGTGATGAGCCCTTTAGAAAGGATGGTCAGGCAAGTTCACACTGAGGAGATGGTATTTGAGCTGAGACATGAGAAGACAACACCTATACAAGAGCAAGGAAGACAGCAACACAGGCAAAGGAAACAGAAAGTTAAAATAAATGAATATGGGGTGTTAGAGAAAATGAACGGCCAATATGGCTGAAAAGGAGAGAGCCTGTCGGACTGTGGTAAGACACAGTCAGATGGCCCTTCCCCTAGCTCTTTGAAGGACTGGCTACTTTTCCCTACTCCCTTGCTCTTCTGCCCCCTAGTTACACCCTATCACATAACCCGAGTTATTTCCTTCTCAGTCCTTGTTACATTTTATTGTCTGTGAGCTCCATGAAGGCAAAGACTGTGTCTACATTGTTCAAGAAGGTATCCCAGCACCTAAAATAACTAGCCCAGCATGGACACTAAGTAAGTATCTGTTGACTACATGAACCTTCATTTTACAATACTAGGAACTGGGATAGATGGTGAGGACAAGACAAAGACACCTCTGCCTTCATAGAGCTTAAATGCTTGCGGGATAAATGACTTACAAACTACGTGGGCAAACTAAATGTGTGCAGACTTGAATGATTTAGACTTTAAGTGCTGTGGGAAGCTGTTGAACAATTTCCTTGACAATTTCTTCATTTAATATATTTTAGTTCAATTTCACAAATTTGAACACCTACTATATACCAAGCACTGTGGTGTATGTAGTAGGTGCATACAGTAGCAATGACAAGGCAAGGACAACACCAGTCTTGCCTGTAGAGCTTACAGTCTACTGCCATGCTGTCTATTACAGTAGCCACTAGACACCTGTGACCACTGACCACTTGATATGTGGTTGGCCTGAATCGGAATGTGGGGCAAGCATAAACTCTGGATTTCAAAGACTGTGCAAAATGAGAATGTAAAATATCTCAATAATTTTCAACACTGATTTCATGTTGAAATGACAACATTTTGGATATATTGGATTAAATAAGATTATTTTTAAAATTAATCTCACTGTTCCTTTTTTTAATCTGTTAGAAAACACATGTTTTCTAAAACATAAACTACATATGTGGCTTGCATTATTTTTCTATTGGACAGCACTGGTCTAGTGAGAGCTTAATGCTAGTTGACTAAACAAGTGCTATCTTATTACAGATGTTAAAATAGACTTCAGTGGAGGCACGGTACGTAGCAAATTTCAAATAGAGGAACAAGAACTTACAAAGAAAACAGGATAGACAACTCTTAAGCCTTTCACACATGGAGTGTATAAAAGAGGCAAGAGTAGGTGACTAAGGAGGATTTCTTCAAAGAGACCTGAGCTGTGAGCCCCACTTCCTAAACTCTAGTCCAAAAAATAGGAGTTTGAGGGCACCACTCAGTAAGTTTAAAATACTAGGGTGCACAGTGGGCTTGTGTCTGAATCCCACCTAATTGTTCTAAAGAGCAAGACATGAGCGGACTAGCAGGCAGACAGCAGAACAAAGGAAGAATTGCTTGGTTGGGAACAACCCATCACCTTACCTCAGGGTTTATCAAGGGTAAAAAATGCATGAGTGCTTTCTATGGTGCTACAGATTTCTCTTGAGAAATGTGTAGGGTTATTCTGCGTCCTTTCTAAGAGAGACAGACACCTCAGCGCAGGGAAGCTAATGGTACTGTCAGGTTCCTAGGGGCCAAGGAAAAGCAAAGATCCAGCTAAAACAGCGATGCATTTGACCCCCACTAAGAGAACTGCAGGGTACAGATGCCCAGTGATGAGGGTAAGTTTTCTGACGCTTGAAAGTGCCCCACAAGAGGAAGTATTCTAATCACAGCAGTATCAGACAAGTAACAACTTCCTTAATGCCTTTTCCTCTCTTCCCTCCTCCTAATCTAATCCCAGAGGAGCCAGAAAACAGTTAGTTACCCAACTGGGGGCACAGGTATAGCAGCTGGCAATAAACCCAATTAGCAGACAACAGGAAAGAAAGCAGAAAGTGATGATGCTTTCATTCCCCAACTGCAGGTTTCCTGCTTGCAGCAGGCCCAAACTAAAAAAGGAGGGAGCCATAATTTTAAGTTAAAAGTTTTGATTATCACCTTGGACAGAACATATTAAGACTGTGTTTTGACACCCAAGAGGGTCCACAAAACTCTTGGCACCTGAGTTAACCCAGAGGCTGGAAAGCAATTTGCCCCACAGAGACATTTTAAAGAGACTAGAAGAAACAAATTAAGCTGCTTTATGACTGCGGCCCACAGTTACATACAAATATGAGACAGGCTATGAATATAGGCAGCGACATGTGCTACACTTGAAGAGTGCAGAACAGCAGAAGATGTATAAAGTTAAGGATCAAAGTGCACACTATCATAGGAAAATAGATTATCTAGTCACACAGCACCTCAGCCTCAGACCTAAGACTAGCATCTAAGCCCCCATCCCCCGAGGCCTTGCCAGGGCTGCTGAGACCTGAAGCCAGTGACCATGGCCGCTACTCCCTCAGAGCCCATTTGCAGCTGGTGCACAATGATGGAAGCCTACTTTGTTCTCAGTGCCAGGGAGACGGGCATGCAGGCAAACACAGGGAAAAACAAACAAACAAAAACTATCCAGAAATGGATATCCAACTGAACGCTAATTATGATATTAAAAAGTAGATCAAATTTAGGAATCATTTTTGTTAACTTACATGTCCCTTCAACCAAAAAAGCTAACAGGAAGTATGAAGACTTCTCCATTCCTAAGCTACCTGACCCCCAAGGAAACTCACATTTGGATCGGGTGTGAGAGGTGAGGTCAGGGCCTCATCCTTTCCAAGGTGTGAGCAGATAACTGGGTCAATGAGCAGATAAGACTGTGAAGACAGAGACTTCTTCAGACTTCAGAATGAAGTATGCCAGTAACCCTGAAGGCCCCAAGACACCAAGCCCACCTCAGCAATCCTGGTCCATGGGACCCATGCAGAGGAGGGCCCTGGGCAAGAAGCTGAGAGGCAGATACCCAGAAATCATGGACTCACCATTGTAAAGAGCCTTAGAGTTCAATGTGTATAAAACTCTTAGAACATAGTAGTTGCTCAATACATGAGCAGTAATTTTTCTTACTAGTATGAGATGACTCCAGTTCTGAACTTATTCCTTGTGTGGAGATTGCTACTTAACCTCTCTGTGTTTCATGCAGCTCCCACATCTATAAAATAGGGGCAACCACCCCACAGAATTGCTGAAGATTAAATAAGATAATAACATAAACCAAGGGCCTAACAAATGAAAGCTATCATTCTTGCTAATATTGTCACCATCCTTCAGTCTGTCTTCTTTTTGACATCACCTCTCAATAGTCATCCAGTGCTAGAGACAGAATGTTTGTGTCATTACTCAAAATTCACTAATCCCCAGTGTGATGGTATTAGGAGGTGGGCCTTTGAGAGGTGATTAGGTCATGAAGGTGAAGCCTTCATGAATGGGATTAACGCCTTTGTAAAAAGAGACCTCAGCAAGTTCCCCCGCCCCTTCCTCCATGTGAGGAGGAAGCGAGAAGAAACGCCATCTTCTCACTGTGAGGACACAGTGAAGTGTCCTCTCACAGTGTCTACACACAGTGAAGTGTCTTTCCTTATGAAAAAGGAAGTGGGCTCTCACCAGACACTGAACCTGCCAGCACCTTGATCTTGGACTTCCCAGCCTCCAGAACTGTGAAAAATGAATGTCTGTTGTTTAAGCCACCAGTCTCTGGTGTTTTTGTTATAGCAGCTCAAATGAACTAAGACACTCAGTCTCTGTCGAAACTCCTGCTCTTCATTCTCCCATTTATCAAGCTTTGACTGAGAACTCACTAAGCACTAAACATTATGTTAGGTACTGAGTACACCCAGAAAATAAAATGCAGTCCCTACTCCCAACGAGCTCAGAGTCTTTTTTAGGATGCTTACTTCTCACACCTTCTCAAACCTAAGATCAAGCATCATGCCAATCCATTTTTGAAGAACTAAAATTTTTTGGAAATCTCTTCCCGAATTAACCCAGAATGTGACTCCCAATAATAGTTTCTCTCTTACATGACAATCCTTCCAGTTTAAAAACCACCCACCATGGCCTTCTAAATTCTCCATTTTTCAGACTAACCTGCCCAAGTCCCATAAGCAGTTTCTCATGTGGTATGATTTCTAGTCCCTTTACATCCTAGTCATGCTTCATAGGACAAATGCCATTGGGCCAATGCGCTCCTTCACCAATCCTCAAAATGGAACACACGGTTCTTTCAAGTGCTGTGAGTAGTGTGTAGAGTGGAATTATTGTAAGAAAAAATTTTACTTCTGCACACTCTGAGACAGTGAGGTAAATAAACCTTCTCCTGGTTTACATTTTTAAAAAATCTAATCAGCCTCGTTTTGTGAGTAGCCACCATCCGAATTTCCTGTTGACGTTGGGTGGGGTGGCATAAATCACTGCCTTAAGAAGACTGAAGGTCTGCCTAAACTGAGACTCACTTCCCCTCCCTTCTGCTGTTTGGCCTTTGTCAAGGCTCCTGGCTGCAAATTAGAGAAATCTACTCTGACTAGCGTAAGCAAATAGGAGAATCTGTTGAAGAATTCAACTAAGTCATAGAACCTGAGGGCGGCTGGACTTCCTGGGCAACAGGAACCAAGGAGTGGAAAGTTAAGCCAAAGCAGGGCAGGTTCCTCTGTCTACATCTCTCTCTCTGGGCCCAAACATCCCTTTGTTTCTGCTTCTCTCTCTACATCTATGTCATTTTTCTCCTTTACCATAGACCTATCTTTCTCTACTTTTCCACCCAAATCTTACAAAATAGTCATCCCAGTGCCCCACGTATCCATCCTCTCAGTTCACATGCATCTCTAAGTCTCTAAGTGTGGTGGGTTAAATGGTGGCTCCAAAAACGATGTGTCTGTATCCCAAAACCCAGATCCTATAAATATTACCTTATTTAGAAAAAGGGTGTTTGCAGCTGTAATTAAGAGTCTTAAGATATCATGAATTACCCAGGTGGACCCTAAATCCACTGACCTTGTAAGAGACAGAACAGGAGAAGACACAGACACATAAAGGGCAAACAGCAATGAGACCACAAAGGCAACGCTTGAAGAGATATGGCCAAGGAAGCCAAGGACTGCCAACAACCACCAGAAACTGGAAGAGGCAAGGAAGGATTCTCCCCCAGAGCCTCCAAAGCAAGTGCGGCCCTGCCTATGCCTTGATTTCAGACTTCTGGCCTCCAGACTGTGAGAGAATAAATTTCTATCATTGGAAGCCACACAGTTGGTGGTGATTTGTTGCAGCAGCCATAAGAAACAAGAACACTAGGTTTTCATTTCAAATTCTTGGGAGAGAAAATCTGATTGGTTTAGGCTGACTCATCGACAAAACCATATCCCCTGAGCCCATTCGCTTCTGCCAGAGAGATGAGTCACAGTGGATGAACATGGCTGCTAGGGCCACTCCGGTATGGAGGGTGGTTGTCAGTTCTCAAGAAAGTGAAGGTGGGCTGGGCAGAGTCCCCAGAAGCCATCTACTACATGGGAGTTCTTCAAGTATCCAGGCGCCAGACTTCATCTTTCAGACCTTTCCTCCACATCCTGTTCGTTTACCATTTTTGGATCAGCTCTCTTTGCCTCTAATTTTTCACTTCTTCATCTCTGCAAATCTTCCCACTTCTTCCCAACTGCCCTGCCACCACTCCATCTCGAGCCAGCATCATATCTTGCCTTGGTCTACTGCCACAGTTCCCAAACTATATGCTGAGGCACTTCAGGGTACCACAGTGAACTCAGAGGGGCATCTCAGGTTATTTTATATCGTCATGGGAATCACAGCAATGTCTGTCAGAAACTACTAGCTTGAGGTGGTTCAGTTTTAATATTAGATTATTATACTGCTTCCAATGACCAAATCTTTTCAGAGCTGGGCTTTTAGTAATTTCACTTTCACCACGTGAAAGTCAGTGTGGAACAGGATATGAGACTCACGGTATCTGATAAGATTCCAAGGCTTGAAAAGGTGTGCACTGTTCAACAGGCACCAAATTGTTAGAACAGAAGTGCTTATTAAGGTATTTGGACCTGCTTACTTAGTAAATGGAGTTGTTTGTTATTTCTTTCTGCCCAGGGATGCACTGAAACAATTACTAAGACACTAAAAATATTGCTCACCTTTGCATTCTCATTTTACCAAGAGTCGGAGATGGAACCAACTCCCATTTCAAAGATGAGCCAAGCATCATTAATGCCCCCAGAGAAGAAGGTTATTGGGACCTTTCTGCACAGAATGACTTTCTGAGATCACCTGTTGGGTCACTTAGGAAATATGTTTGCTTTGCTTCCTCTTGTGGGAATGTCTAGTATGTTCAAGCTAACTCAAAAAAGCATATATTGAGCATTTAGAATAAAAAGCACGAGACCCAGGAAACCTAGGTTGGAGACTCAATTCTACCATCTATCACCTTCATGTCCTGAGGCTAGCTACTTCACCTCTCTGAACCTGTTTCTGCAGCTATTTAAGGGCGTAATGCGGTCACTCAAAAAAATGTTATTTATAAGCCTACTCTGTGCTCAGTATTGTTCTATACTGTGAAGCAATGTTCTCAACCTTTTATTTCATTATTGGTCCTCTAAGGAGACTTCTTAGACATTTTTGGTCCTAATTCTGCCTCCCAAATTTTAATACCATGTATACACTGTATATCTGTTGGTGTATCGTATATAAATCTGTATAAAAAGAGTGAGTTTTTTGCCCCCTCAAGAACTACTTTTTGCCCCCTAGGGATATTATCGCCCCTGTTGAAAATGCACACTGTAAGGAGAGAGAGGATATTTCTGCTCTCACAAAACCTATATTCTAGCATGAGAAGTTGGATTAAAAATAAACAAACAAGTATCAGATGGGAAAAGTGCTTGAAATAGTAAAATAGGATGTGCTGATGGAGAATGACTGAGGTGATGAGCCAGAGGCCTCTCTGAAGAGGTGACCTCTGTGGTAAGATCTGAATGACAACAGGGGCAGCCAGGCATCTTCAAAGGAGGAGCCTCTAGGGTGGTGGCCCTCTGCTGGGCACCAGCTGGATGAGAGGCAGCAGAAGGGCTGAGCACGGTGAGCTCGGGTGACACCGCCACAGCCATCGGAGCGTGGTTTTCAAGACTGAGTGATACAGCAGAGGAAAACACTTTGGAAATAGTAAATTACTGAATGAATGGTAGGGATTATTATGTGCAAAGTGCTGCTTTTAGGCACTATGGGCAGAAAATGACTAAGCCCTGGCCCCTGCTGTCAAAAGAGTTGTTTCTGAAAAATGGCTAAAGAAGCTGGATTCTGGGAAAAGGTTTAAACAACCAAATATATGAGATATCTATCTATCTAGATAGATAGAACTAGAAGAGAGAGAAACATTAGAAGTAAATAAATGGTACCCAATATTTCTGAAGTGCTTAATGTGTGCTTCTGTGCAGAGTGCTTTACACATGAATCCTCACGACACCATGGGGTTATTCTCTTCGTTTCACAAGTGAGGAACAGAAGCTCACAAAGCGTAAGTGACTTGCCCCAAATCACACAGGCAGTAAGTGGCAGGACTTAGGTCTGTCTGACTTGAGTCTAAGGTCTTAACCAAGATGACACAACTCCCAGTTTCCCCACCTGGTTCTTTGTGGCACTCCATCTTCCATGCCCCTCTGATATCAGTGATTTATATTTATTCAATTTGTAGAACTGAACTTCTCCTGCTAGGACATCAAACTCAGCTCAACAATTAAAGACTAATTACAATGCTATTACAGGGCCTAGGAACAAAAACTGTCCGCACCATGTTTAATTACCCACTGTTTTGCTTGTAGGGGGAAGATATATCTTATCTCAGGCCCTAAGGATGACCTCATGTCCTTAGTCAATAGAGTCAAATAGGGTTGGAAGAGAGTTTGAAACCAGATTTTGTTCTGTCTTGGACTTCCTAAAAATGCAAATCCAAGAACGGCCAATGGGAATATACTGCCAGTGATTAACTGCCAAGAGGAGCCCCAGAGAGAAACACTTGTCAAGAGAAGACACCAGACACTTGCTGTGTCTGTTGGCCTTGAGACACAATTTAAAGAATAGTATATGTGAACACCCAGGATCTGGGATTGATTCGTGATACAAAAGTGTCATGCGGCTCTGGAACCAAAAGTATGCGGTAGAGAAGACCTACAGTTTAAAAGAGGTGGAGCCAGAGCTAGTGTGTGAAAAATTCTTCCAGTCATCAGGCCTGCACAATTAATTGTCGGCAGAGGATTTGGTTCTTGTCAAGATCCCGGCAAAGTAAAAATCATCTCCTATTAGGAAAATACTTGATAATGCAGTTATACAATTAGAGATGCACTATGTTTGTTCTCCTTTTTTTGGATGAAAATCTCACAAAATAGAATCCCTGTGTTTGTAGGGCCCAAAGGTGTAGCAGTACCACAAAGAGCGAATATGTCTGCTTGTGAGGTAGCAGACAAAGATATACATGCAACTATCAATAATAAATACACCAATTTACACCAACCATGCTAGAGAAAAAAAACCTGAACTACCTATTCTCTCTAGAAAATGATACTATAAAAGCACTGGGAGAGAAGGCACATAGACATGCAAATATTAACGTGTAAGACATCACAAAATAGCACTGTAATACATTATTACATCCAACAAACACAAGGGTGGTTAAGAAGGGCAAGACCATCGTTGGCTGCAGCTGTGAGTAAAGCTTGAGAGGTTGAACTTAAAGTGGCCATTGAAGGACCCGTAAAATTCTGATTCACTTATTAATATGCCTCTGATGGATTCATCAAATATTGTATTGAATCTTCACACTAGAACAGGTCATGCCAGTCACTGGGGGGCCACTGAAAGCTCACAACCCCATCATCTATTCATTTAACATACTCACAGCTATTCATGAGTATGTACTCCATGCCAGGCACTGGTGATGCTGCTGTGAACCAGCAAGAGCCCCAGAGAGCAGAGGAAAAGGAGGGGTGAGGCTCCATATGGGGGCCACAACATCCCCATAAACAGCTTGTCAGGGCTTCACCACGGTGAAGATGACAAATTCTGAGATAAAACTTAGTCTTAGATACTTGGAACGAAAGAACTGAAAGCAACAGAGCCGGAACTACATAGAGGAGAAAATGGAGATGGGCTATAACTTTGATTTTAGAGGGAAAAGGTTGCAACAAATCTCATACTCTCTTTTCTGGCAAAATGAGGAAGGTTCTGCGAAATGCCCAGTTGACCTAGAAGAGAAGAAAGAAAGGTCTGATTTGAGTCCATATAATAATTTTGCTCTGATAATTATATCCTGTTACAGAAATGGAGAGGAATATATAAGAACTCATCCATTCATTCATTTAAGCACAAATTTCTCAAACACCTATATATTCAAGACTGTATCAACTGTGTCAGATACCAGGGATAAGAGAGGAAAATTCTCAGTTGTTCATTTTCCAGCTAGACTAAACATAAAAGGGTACAACCTCCATGATAATGACATGAGAAGGGGGCCAGTAGGAAGCAGACACTGAGCCAGTGGTCTTTCATTAGCTGTCCAGCCTGAACGTTAGGAGGAAACAACCAAGTCCAATTTGAAAGTAGCCCATTGCCCTTGTCATCTCATTAGACCAACTCTGAGGCTTCAGAGAGTCCTCAGCCCCAGGCCTCATTAGAAAAGCAGATGGACATATCAGAGGGGTTAATGGCAGCCAAGGATGACCCCAATATGATTTGGTCCTAGCTGCTGACCCTCTAGAGATGGTTATGACTTTGAAAACTGAGGGCAACAACTTTTGGTGGGGAATGAACAACAAGGTAAAATCTAAAATTATGCTAGAATTTAAGAAAATAATCCTCCCGACAGAAACAGAAAAAAAAAAGAAGAAATGAAAATTTAAAAAGTAGTAGCAACATGGCTATTTATACAATCAAATATTGCCCACTTGCACTAATAAAGGTAGTCGTGGCATGGATAATACACCAAAAAAGAGTACTTCAAAATATTCTTAGCTATTCTACTAATGAGGGCAAAATTGGGAACCTAGCAGAGGAACATGGCTGATATATACATGGGTGGATAGTGCTGTGTGTGTGTGTGTGTGTGTGTGTGTGTTTCTTGAGAGCCAAAATAAAGAGGACATAAAGTCGAAGTCCACATGGATAGAGTGGAATTATATGATGTGTTCTGTCCATGTGTTCTTCCTGTTCCTCACCAACTGTCTTGGTCTGCCAGTGTCTGCACTTTACCACCTAAACCCTTAATAAACAGGCTTTACCTCTGCAGCTGGCAACAGAGTTATCAAAGTAACGTGAGATTGAAGCACTCTATACCGTGGATAAATGGGATTCCCAAAGAATGCAAAAACACCAGTTGCGGCTCTTATCAGATGAGCTGCGGATGTTTCCCATCCCAAAATAACTGTTCTTGTTCCACTCTCAGTAAAACAATTTCATTATTTAGGAGCTCAGGAAATAAAAAATTTCCAAATCAGTGGTGACGATATCTGCACAGTCTCTGCCTTTTTCCCATAACACAGCTTCAATGAGCTGTTAACAGTTCAATATGCATAACTATGCAAAGAGAGCATTGGTCTTCCTGATTTATTAAGCCAATGACTTATCCAAAGTCTTGCTTGCGAGCACTCTCGGACCCGTGGTTCCTGCTCTCCCCACTCTTGTTTCCGCACCTCTGTTAGCCCTTCTCTTTGTCTAGTGTTGGGCACGAAAATGGTCCCTGGTCTAGATTGCTTTATGCATTCCTCACCAGGCTGCCCAAGAGACTTTTCACAAATTGCTCGTGCACTTTAAACTTTAATAATGAAGACTGTGGACTTATATGAATAATACGCAGATGGAATTTGAAAGCCAATTTCTTTTGCTCATTAAAATTTAGGACAGCCATATTATACAATCAAACACAACAGACTCATTTCACATCTTGTGACATGGACAACTGGCTCTCCTAGGCAAGAAGGAATTCAATTTACATTTAAATGCTATTCCCGGAGTATGACAAAAGCTCTCTGCATTAAAGTTTGAAGTACTTGAGGTTTTTAGCCAGTGCATTTTAGAAAGTGTTTGTGATTGAAGTGCAAGAAAATGAGTGAAGAAGCTAATACCTTGATTGCAGCCTGTGAGAAACCCTGAGCCAGGGGAGCTGGGATTCCTGCCCCACAGAAACTGTGAGGGAAGAGATGCTGCTGTTTTAAGCCACTAAAAAAAGGAAAATGAGTGGATGCTTTGTTAAACACCTACACACACTTCTGGGAAAGTGTATTTTATTTTCTCCTCACCTTCTTTTCCCCTCTCATCTTTTCTAACTTGATAGAAACTATGCTGCAAGTGGACGGGTCCTATTCATACCAGACTTTAAGCCATGGGTAGCTCTTTTTCCCAGATAAAGCCATGACCAGGAGAGGTACACATCCCCAGTGAGGTGTACACGTCACTCATGTGCACGTGAGCACACACACACACCCCACACACATGCACACATCATTTCATTTACTCTTCTGGGGGAAAAATTACTTTAAGAAAACACCCATTTATTTTTGAGATAAATTAATTCCCCAAAACCAACAAATATAGAGTAAGGGAACTAATATTTACTATGGCAAACAAGGTCATTTGGTGCTAGCACCAGAAGAGACTTGAATTCCACATCTAGAAATTTAAACATTACTGTGTGTGAGGAACCATTCTGAGATTTCTGAAGATGGAGCTGACGTAAACCAACCGTTAACTGACAGTAATAGGAATAATGAAGTGGAGAGGAAAGGAAATGGAATCAGGGAGACTAGTTAGAGAACAACGGTTATAGTTGGTGGAAAAAACAGCACAGAATAAACCAGAGACAGTGTGAATGAGAGAAGGGGAAAAGCACAGAGCTACTGGGGCAGAAGCACCTTAGTAACTGATGGCTTGTCGGATGGAGGATGGAAAAGAAAGAGTAGATGCAGTTTCTAGTCTTCATGACTCTGTGTGTGATGATGCCATTAATCGAGATAGGAAATACAGACGGGAATACAAGTTTGAGGACAGGGAAGGGTAATTATATGCTCACATTTTTTAAAGTTTGCTTATACTATTGATATGACATGATGAAAATGACACTTTACCTCTGTGATCTTCCTCCCCAAAACCCATAACCCCAGTCTAACATGAGAAAAAACATCAAATTCCAATAGAGGGACACACTACAATACACATGACCAGTGCTTCTCAAAATTGTCAAGGTCATCCAAAACAAAGTCTGAGAAACTGTCACAACAGAGAAAAGCCCACATAAACAGGATTACTAAAAGTAATGTGCTATCCTGGGTAGCATGCTGGAACAGAAAATGACATTACATAAAAACTAAGAAAATCTGAGTAAGTGATACACTTTAGTTAACTGTTCTAAAAAATACAATTTTTTTTAAAGTTTGCTTATTAAAGCTTTTCTTTTCAAATTAATTAATTAATTTATTTATGGCTGCATTGGGTCTTCCTTGCTGCACGCAGGCTTTCTCTAGTTGTGGCGAGCAGGGGCTACTCTTCATTGTGTTGTGCGGGCTTCTCATCGCAGTGGCTTCTCTTGTGCAGCAGGGGCTATAAGCGCACAGGTCTCAGTAGTTGTGGCACGTGGGCTCAGTAGTTGTGGCTCGTGGGCTCTAGAGCGCAGGCTCGGTAGTTGTGGCTCACAGGCTTAGCTGCAACACGGCATGTGGGATCCTCCCGGCCCAGGGCTCGAACCCGTGTCCCCTGCATTGGCAGGCAGACTCCCAACCACTGCACCACCAGGGAAGTCCCTTATTAAAGCTTTTGATATATGCTAACCCATCATGGGAGCTGGGGGCACAGGGAACTAATAAGTTCTTGTTCCCCACCCGCAAATACTCCATTACATTAGACCTCATCCCTGCTAACTCTGTCACCTCCCCACCACCCAGCTGAATGAGAAAATTGACATGGAGGAAAGCAACTCATTGCCTACCCTTAAAAGCTAGAGTTCCTGGCACTAATGTTGAAATTAAGAAGGGGCACATATGGGTGAGATAGCAATGTGACAGCAGAGGGGAAAGCTGACCTGAGAAGAGCATTTTTTTTTCCAGTGATTGTGTCAGGGCTGTAAACACTATGATCATATACCTGAAAGCTCTGTGCTTTCGGATTTCATCCAACAAACGTTTACTCAGCACTTAGACAAGCTGTGTACTGTGAGGTGCTAGGGATACGGGGAGGAATACACCACAGCTCCTGCCCATAAGACGCCCACAGTCTACACTAGAGACAGGATGGCAAATGATTACAGTACATGGTTAGAGCAGGGATGTTATGTATTAAAATGCAAAAAAAAATCATTTTGGGAGTGGCTAAGGAGTTAACAGTGACTTCCTTTTACCTAGGAAGGTGGTCAGGGAGGGCCACATCAAAGACTGAGCTTTGAACTGGTGCTTCAGAGATAAGTAGGCTCGGACTTCCCTGGTGGTCCAGTGGTTAAGATGCAGCACTTCCCATGCAGGGGATGTGGGTTTGATCCCTGGCTGGAGAACTAAGATCCCACATGGCGCGCAGCACGGCCAAAAAAAAAAAAAAAGACAAGTAGGCTCATGCCATATTAAGTGGGAGGATTCAGCATTTGCAAAGACATGGCAACATTCAACTGCACGGTGTACTTGGGGAAGTGGCAGCCAGAGTTTCAGGTATGGACTTACTACCTGCGGGCTGTGAGAAAGGTCAATCAGGGAGGAGAAAGGCTAGAGTTAGGGAGACCAGGTAAGAAGCTACTGTAATGATGCCAGCTGGTGATGATGAAACTCTACACTCAGGAAGAAATATAAAAAATGCCCCAAGTATCCTACCCTCTCACTCTTCCATCAACACATTCAAGCAAAAGAACCTGAGTCCCCGATGTCTTCTGCTCTTGGCAACGCAGGAAGGCCTGGCATCTGTTTCTTGGCTAGAGGTTGCCAGTGTTCAGGCCTCCTCTCGTTAGAGAATCCTGGGGTGCAGGCCCATGCCTGTTTCAGAATTCACCAAGGAATTCCACACGCACCCATCTGCTAAGTAACCCTTCCTTTCTCCCCAGTACAAGTCCTCTCAGCTCTGGATGTTAAAAGGGGGCCATGCTCAGTGCCTGCCTGGGAGCACTTTGGCATAACTTCAAAAGCTGCAGAGATTTCTATCTATCTTTTTTGTTTCCAGGAAGATGTGGTCAAAGCCACGGAAATGCAGGCTTCTTTTTCCCTTGAAGGTGGGTGAAAATAACCTATGGCAGATACTTTGCTTAACAAAGTCAAATGGTCTCATGAAACCTCAGGGTTTGGTCTCAAATTCTCACTGTTGTTGTCAGTTGATACAGTTCAAAGAACTCAAGCTCTGTAACCGGGAGCAGCAGTTCCCGTTAGGATGTAGGCCCTGCAGCTTTGCTTTCCTGGTTGTTGCTGAAGAGAGGCACGTGGTGGGATAGTGAAGGGCACAGACTCTGTAGCCGCAGACTTGGCTTGGGATCCTGGCTCCATCACATACCAGTGATATGACCGTAGTCAGCTGGTTTACCTCTCCATATCTGTTTCCCCATTTGTAAAAATGGGTACAATAAGAGTACCCACTATGAAGGCTGCTGTGAGGATTAAACATTATACTCTAGGTCAAGCACTTGTACACGGCCTGGCACATGGTAATTAAAGTTAGCTGGTAGGTGCCTTTTGCAGGGCCCACCTGCACCGGCTCCACCCTGTGCCTCTGGGTGTGTTACACTAAAGCAGCACACACACAAAGTACCTGCCGCTTGTACAGCTAGAGGTTAGGGGCAGTGGTACATAGTAGTTAAGGGTTGGAATTCAACTGCCAGGGTGTGAATCCCAGCTACTCCTCTTCCTAGTTGTGTGGTCTTAGGCAATAACTTACCCTCTCTGTGCTTCAGTTTTCTTACCTGTAAAATGGAAGTAATAATAATAACTACCTCATAGAGTTACTGTGAGGCGCAAATGAGATTCACACATAGTGCTACACGTGGTTAGAGTTCATTCATTCTCACTGCTGTATACTAGACCATTTTGCAAATATTCTGATTTATTTATCCATTCTACTCTTGATGGAGATTTCAGTTGTTTCCATTTGGGGGCTATTGTAAGTAGTGCTGCTATGAAAATTCTTGTACATGTCTTTTGGTGCAACTATGTATACAATTCTGGGTCAAGTGGAATTTCTGGGTCAGAGGGTATCAGTTTTAACAGATGGGCCAATCAGTTTTCCAAAGTGGTTGTTCCAATTTAAATCCCTGCTAGCAGCGGATGAGAGTTCAGTCGCTCCACATACTCAACGACATTTGGTATTTTCTGACATTTTCATTTTACATATTCTAGTGGATTTGTAGCACTATCACATTGCAGTGTCAATTTGCATTTCCCTGGTTGAACACCTTTCTGTGTGTGCATTAAACACCATGTCTAGCATATAGTAAGTATGCAACTACTACTACTATTATTATTATTATTCTCTGGTCACCAAAGCACAACTTTTCAAATAGGGACCTGGACAGAGACTTCTAGAAGTTTCTAGACATTTTATACTCTCTTGATCCACCTTTTATATCTCCCATGTATGCCCTTCCCCATGTCTCCCACTTCTCTTGGTTAATTTCCCTATTAATAACACTCCATGACTTTCCCACAGTCCAGACATAATGAATAAGAGGAACTAGAAACCAGGAGAGACTTCTGACCTCCACCCCAAACAGGTTCCCATCCCTGCTCAGGTGTGTCATTTCCAAGAAGAGCAAAACAATCCTCACTCAGAGGCTCTAGACCACCCAGAATCTCATCCATCTGACCTCACTTCCCTCTGGACTCTTCCTGATCAATGGTTTTCACAACTTCCTCATTATTACTGCCTCTGGTCCAAGCCAGAATTGAATTTTTTTTTTTTTTTTTTTACATCTTTATTGGAGTATAATTGCTTTACGGTGGTGTGTTAGTTTCTGCTTTATAACAAAGTGAATTATACAGTTATACATATACATATGTTCCCATATCTCTTCCCTCTTGCGTCTCCCTCCCTCCCACCCTCCCTATCCCACCCCTCCAGGCGGGTCACAAAGCGAGCCGATCTCCCTGTGCTATGTGGCTGCTTCCGGTGTGGAGAAAAGGGAACACTCCTGCACTGCTGGTGGGGATGTGAATTGGTACAGCCACTGTGGAGAACAGAACTGAATCTTTAATGCCTTCCATTAGGAAAGATGCATCACTTGATTTTTAAGATGCACACTCAATTCCCCCTCGCATAGCCAGTATCCTTTATGCATTTGTTAATGCATAAAGCCACATACCTCTGAGGAAAATTCCATGATGTCCCTAAAACAAGAAGACAGTTAAGCTCTATCCTCAGTTTAGTCCTTACTGGTAAGCTCCAGGAGAGGAGAAAAAAAATGGCATTGTATAATTGGGGGTAGAGTTGCATCTTACAAGATCTTAGCAAAGAGGAAAAAAGGAAGGCAGCTTTATAATCCCAAATCAGGCCAAAACTTTTTGCCCATGTTTATATAAAATATTCTTCATTATGTAATGTAATGGACACATTTTTATTCTCTAAGTAGCTGGGTAAAGACTTCCTCTTAGATGAGACCCACCTTTCTTGAAAAAATTTCTTGGTGTACCCTATGGAATAAAATGTGGGACCCCTGCCACCAAGGACCTTGAGAGGCAAAAATACTCTGGATAAGACAAGAGAACAAATTTGCTCCTTTGTTGAAGGGAACAGAAAGAAAGAGATGGATGCTAAAATGCCAAAGACATGGTTAAAGGCCACTCCGTGTAATATTTGACCGTTTAAGTCTTCAGGAAAGGTGCTTACTTCTTTAAATGCATAGTGCCAAGTGAATCTTTTGTGGAAATCCATGAAGGAACTGAGATTTGGATGCAGGTCCTCACAGGGTAGAATTGAGAAAGTCTGAATAGAGGAGTCACAACAAGGAGGCAGAAAAAATTAAGCAAGGGCTCTGGACTCAGTCAAGCTCAGAGTAACCAACTTGTTGTGATTTGTGTAGGATTTTTCCAACATTAGCATTGGAAAGCTCGCATTCCAGGAACCCCCTCTGTCCCAAGCAAACTCTAATCAGGCTGGAAAATTGAGGATGAATTAAGTTTACCAAAATTTCCTAAGGCCAGGGAGGTCCCAGTTGACAACTAAATTATAACTTAAATAGCACACATACTGTTCAGCTTTTGTTTTCTAAGTATGACTTCTTCTTATACAAAAACGTATACACAGAAACACAAATACCGAAAGTGTACACTAAAATTAAAATCAAATCTCCTGACAAGCTAAATCCCCCTTCTGATCAGTAATTTAAGTTTTTCACCATGGTTTACTTAAGAGTTTGCATTCCTTTGTGCATGGAGAAAGATCCACAGCTTTGCCTTCAGCTCCTGCTTAAACCCCCCAAATCAGCTGCCTTTCCACTGGAAGACCTTCATTCTGATCCTGTACTTTTGTGAGGGAGAGAATAAGCAGCAGAGCAAGAGGTTCCTTTCTGGGACTCCTCTCATCCCCATTTTTCTTCCCCCAACATGTATGCATGAAATGTGGAAGAACTAACCTAGTAAGGACTTGTTTGTTTTTAAAAATCTGGGCCCAGTGATCTCCTGAGCTAAGATTAATTATGTTTTCAATAAGTTTAACTCAGATTTTCAATGTTTGTAGTCTTAGAAACCAGGAGAAATAATTTATTAAGAACATGATCTCATGTCTAAACATTCACTCAGTCCACGGACTCCTAAACTAGAGTACAAATCCCAAGAGTCAAATCAGAACTATACTTCAGGCTAATGGGATTAGAATAAAGCAGTATAATCTAGGTGTGTGTTAAAGCAAGGCATGCCTGGATTTTAATTACAAACCTGGTAGGAACTGGCAGTCTGGCCTTGGTTCTATTCTCTGAGAATGAGGGGTATGAGAGAATGAAAGGAATCAAGAATTTGGGCCTGAACGTTTGTAGCAAACCGGATGAACCCAGAGGTTATCATATTAAATGAAGTTAAGTCAGACAGGGAAAGACAAATATCATATGATATCACTTATATGTGGGATCTAAAATATGATACAAATGAACTTATTTACAAAACAGAAACAAACTCACAGACATAAAAAACAGATTTATAGTTGCCAAAGGGGAAAGCGGGGGGAGAGATAAATTAGGAGTTTAGGATTAAAGGATACAAACTACTATATATTAAACAGATAAGTAACAAGGTCCTACTGTATAGCATAGGGAACTATATTCAGTATCTTGTAATAAACTATAATGGAAAAGAATATGAAATAGAATATATATATGTATAATTGAATCACTTTGCTGTGCACCAGAAACTAACACAACATTGTAAATTAACTATACTTCAATTAAAAAAAAAAAGAATTTGGGCCTGAAGAACTAAAAGGATGAGGTAGTAGCCAATTGAGATGGCTATAGGTAGAGCAAGTTTAGGAGGAAAGATCAAGAGTTCCATATAGGATATGTTAAGGAGAGAGTTCTAGATTGGAAATATAAGTTTAGGACTCGCTGACATACAGTGAGGTATTTAAAAGCTGTGACCAAATAACATCACCAAGGAAGTGATGGCAGAGAGAGAAAAGTCTGTATGTCCACGGGTACACCTCAGGGGTTAGCTGACCAATACTCCCTCCACGCTCCCTCTCCCTTGCACTATGCTCAGTCAATCCACCACAGCAGAAGGTTTGGCGCTCCTCCATGAGAAGCCAGCAGTGCTGTAGGACAAAGAATTTCAGGCTTGGAGATAAAAGATGGACTCGGGCTCGGATCTGCCACCCAAGTGTACTGTCTTAGGCAAATCACTTAATTTTGATGAGCCTCTGTTTCTTCACCTGTAAACTGGAGATAACATTATCTCCCTATAGAATATCTGTGAGTGTTAAATAAGTTGAATAAAAATACTTCATAAGATGCTTTACACGCTACAAATTAGTATCATTTATCTCATAATCTCTGATAACTGAAGGAAGAAAATGCTGTGCTTCTGTGATTACATATAAAGTTTAGGATGGTATCTACCCAAGTTTAAAATGCATAACCCTTTTGTTTTTGCTTTTGTTTTGGTACGGGGGCCTCTCCCTGTTGTGGCCTCTCCTGCTGCGGAGCACAGGCTCAGGATGCGCAGGCTCAGCGGCCATGGCTCACGGGCCCAGCCGCTCCGCAGCATGTGGGATCTTCCCGGACCGGGGCACGAACCCGTGTCCCCTGCATCGGCAGGCAGACTCTCAACCACTGCGCCACCAGGGAAGCCCCGCATAACCCTTTTAAAGATATCTTTTATCCTTATCAACATTCAAAATGCACATACCCTTTGATGCAGCAATTCCAACTATCCTAGAGAATACAGCTGCACAAGCGTAAGGATAAATGTGTTAGGCACTAGTAATAATAATAAGATATTAGAAATTATATCAGTAATGGGTTGGGTAAATAAATCATGGTACATTCATACAGTGGAATACTAGTTGTTAAATGTAATGAGAAAATGTATGTGTACTGACATGAAAAGATGCCCATGCTATTTATGTAAAATAACAGCAAGCAAGCTGCAGACAATATGTACAGCATAATCCAACTTGTTTTACATGTCTACGTATTCATATTACACATTTTGATACACACATAGCAAAAGAGACTAGAAGGACATGGGCCGCACTATTGAGAGCAGTCACAGGGTCACTGAGTGTGGCTGAGGAGTTCATGGCCCTCTGAGGAATGTGAATGGCAGACACTGGAAAGAATTACTTTCACTTTCTCCTTTTGATACTTTGGAATTCTTTGAAGTTTTATAACAAAGGAAAGCTATCTTAAAGACATACCACAAACCAATCCCTGTACCCTGAGGTCCTTAAGAGGGTGGGTGCATATTTCCAAGTCCAGAAGAATGCCTCTGTTGGGTTCCTGGTTATATTTCAATTCGGCAAGCCACAGCTTTCCTTCCCACCAAGGCATGGGGTAACATAGTGGAAGCAGTCCATTGAGGGGAAAACATAGGCCCCAAAGTAGGGCTACTTTGGGAAGGAAAAAGAAAATGCAAATATATTCTGAAAACAGATGGTGTCTGGAAGAGAACGTGTGTTTGGCAACAAGAAGGGAAAATCACAGGGGGAGGAGAGAAAAGCAGTAAAAGAGAAACAGCCGAAGGAGGTGGTAATTAAGTGTGAAGCTGAAGATTTCCAAGGGATTTTTCAGCTTTGGCAAAAGTCAGGCCTCTGGACAATTCTGCTGAAGTGTGTAGACATTGCTTTACATTTCTTTTATTTATTAAAAGTATTCCAAGAGAGCAGTAGCTCTGAACCATGATATCCTGAAACTAGTTTGTCACCAATGTTTCAAGTATTAAAATGTTCAAATAACGTACTTTTAGTCACAGTTAAAGAGGCCCCAAAGTTAGCCCACTCACTCAGTGGCATCCTAATATGTTTCCTGGGGTGGGAGACAAAGGGTGGAGTCACTGCTAATGTTGAGGGAGTTGTGTATAACCCACAGGCTACCTGTCTCACCATGTCCTAACACTGTCCCTATTCTTCTCTGGGCTCTGGAAGTCCCCACGGGTCACTGGTGGGACAGGCAGGACATACATTGGGAGATTTGTGACAATCAAGAGTCATGCCACATCCCACCTCATTTATAGTATGAACTAAGGCACAAGCATCTGAAATGTCCAATAACAAAGAGATTAACTGATGAATTATTTTGCACTAAATTGCTTGCTATTGCAGCTGCTCAGAATGTCAAAGAGCACCTAGGAACTATGACCGTTCCAGCAGGGAACAGCTGTGGGGGCCAGAGGCCAGCTCCCCTATCAGTGAGGGAAGGAAGTCCTTATGTCTGTATTGACCCCTCCTGTCATACCAGTGACGGTTCACAGACAGGATTACAAAGGATAGGTTTTGCACTTGGTCCTAAATAATCTTTTAATGTCACAAAAAGCTGAGCCACAGACAAGAATACATTATGACATCTCAAATTATCAGTTCTACCTTTGGGATAAGATGTATTCCATGCATCAAACTGAAGGTCAAGAGATGAGTCTTTTCCTCCAGATATGGTCAAAACCTTTCTGGGTCTTATAAAATGGGGCTTGGAATACAAGTTTACTCTAGCAGGGAGATTTTGGATTGCATGAACTCTAGACATTGGATATCGAGGGCTGAGATTCCATACCAAGCTCAAGTTTAACCTCAAATTATATATATACATATATGTGTGTATATGTATGTATGTATGTACATATAGTATATGCATATGTATGTTGCCCAGGGGCTCAGTTTTGGACAAATTAGGTTTGAGATGTCTATTAAACGTCCAAACAGAGATGTCAAGTAGGTGATTGAATATATGGTCCTAGAGTTAAGGAGAATGGTCTAGGCTGGAGATGTATATTTGGGCATTGTGGAAGGCAGAACAATGTCCTCCCAAGGATGTCCATGACCTAGTCTTCAGAACCTGTGAATATATTACCTTACATGGCAAAAAACTTTGCAGATGTGATTAAGGGTATGGAACTTGAGGTGGGGAGATTATCCTGGATTATATGAGTGAGCCCAGTCTTATCAGATGGGACCTTAAAATCAGAGAATTCTTCTCAGCTGTGGTGAGAGAGAGAGACAATGAAGGAAGAAAGTTCAGGGAGATATGACGTTGCTAAGGAATAAGACAAGCTAAGGAACGTAGGAGGCCTCTAGAAGCTGGAAAAGATGAAGAAACGAATTCTCCCTAGAGATTCCAGAAAGGAATACAGCCCTGCTGACAGGCTATTGTAGCCCAGTGAGACTGTGTCAAACTTCTAACCTAAAAAGCTGTAAAATAATAAATTAGTGTTGTTTTAGGCCACTAAGTTTGTGGTAATTTGTTACAGCAGCAAGGGAAAACTAATGCCAGCACCATAAATATATAGATGGTATTTAAATCCATACAAATGGAATAAATAGAGACAGAAAAGATAAGAGGTCTTGGGACTGAGCTTTGGTAAATTTGAATATTAAGTCAGGGAAATGAGAAAGACCCAACCGGGATGACAGAAAAGGAGTGGACATGAGGTAGAACAAGAAAGTGGTATTCTAGAAGCCAAAGGAAGAGTCTGCATCGTCTGCTGCTGAAGGGGGAGGTAAAATGAAGGCAGAATCAGCAAACAAGACAGACAGAATAGGGAGAGCACACGTGCTCAGGCCAGTTGATACACAGAAGGAAAAGAGTGAACCCTGGTCCTCAGCACTCAAGCCACAACGATGGGAGAGACACAACAATGGTACCCACTCAGAATGCAGACGTTTTCATATACAGGGACTCTAGTCACCAGCAAACATGGCCCAGCTACAATCCTGGGACATTTCCAAACAGATCAGCACTCTTTCCCCATGGGGGAGAGTAGGTGTGACAGTCAGTAGCAAGAGGAGGAGAAAGGAGCAAGAAGACTTTCAACTTTCCTTTACAGACCTACACTACGGTCTCTCTTTTTACCATATGATGTAGTCTGAGCCGTCCAAGGCCCTAACTTGTTAAACCGCATATACCCTAAGTCCAAGAAAGTTAACATAATATCTCAAGAGCAGGAAATAGTTTTTTCTTAGGAAAAAACATGAGATCATCAAAATAAAAATACACAACCTTCCAGGACCTGACATTCCACGTCAGTCATAGCTTCAGAGACGACCTTTTATGTTTTGCCTTTCTTCACCTCAAAACTCATGTGAGGTAATCATCTACAAACGAACGACTGAAACCATGCATGGAGGACCTTGTAGCCTGAGACAAATATAGCCCATGTAACACTGCCTCACACTGACTTATAATGATTTGTTTAGGTGTTTATCTTCTCCACTAGACTTACAAGTCCTCAAAGAGGTGAGACTGTGCCCTTTCATCACTGAACAGTAAAAACAATAATCCATTAACTTCCCATTCGTTGAACTAGTAATACGTGTCAGACACAATGCTAATTATTTTCAGCCATTTGATCTTCACACAAGCCTATAAGATAGGTATTACTTACTCCATTTCTCAGATAAGAAGCTTGAGATTCAGAGAGGTGAAGAAACTTACTTCATAGTCAAACTAAGTCAGAGAGTAGCAGAGCTGTCCAATGCCAAATTCTTGCTGAATAATGCTGCCTCCAAAGACGTTCACATCCTAATTCCTGGAACCCCTTATATGGAAAATACTACTTTGCAGATGTGATTAAATTAAGGGTTTTAAGGTGAGGAGATTATGCTGGACTATCCTGGGCTCAATGTTATCACAAGAATCCTTATAAGAGGGAGCAGGAGATATGTTGAATAGTAGGAGATGGACAGCAGAAGCAGGAGTTGAAGTGATTTGAGGTAGGAGCCATGAACCAAGGAATGCAGGCAGCCTCTAGAAGCTGGAAAAGGCAAGGAAACAGACTTCCCCCTAGAGCCTCCAGAAGGACACAGACCTGCCAATACCTTGATTTTAGATTTCTGACCTTCAGAGCAGGAAGATAATAAATTTGTGTGGTTTAAGTCACTACGTTTGTGGTAATTTGTTACAGTAGCAGTAGGCAACTGATACAGTGCTCTTTGCCTCTGTGCTTGTTTGTCCTTACATCCCCATGACCTAAGGGAGTCAATGGATGTTTGCTAGGTGAATACGAAGGAGGAAGAGATTTTCCTCTAAGGCTTCTCCCACCTGGCCCAACCTGAACTCCTGACCAGGAGAATATAGCCTTCCTCAAAGAGAGGCAGGCAGAAGCAGCCAAAGTATATCTGGGGTGATATTATGTGTTTTCCTAATTGCTAAGTCGAATGGATATGCTAGTTGAAGCGTGAATCTCATTCTATGCCAGTCATTGTGCCCTTGGAAGACATGACAAAATGCAACCTTAATTTACAGCTGTGAGCCACAGGGCTGAAGGAAGGTAGAAGGATGAGGGGAATTGGATATTTTTATGTTCTACTTCCTATAACAGTACATTAAACATCACAATGATTCAGCTGAAATTATAAGCAGCATTAGTAAAAAGACGAACAGAAATCATACTTTATAATCTAATTTCATTATAAAAATTATTTCATAGCAAATTAGAGCAATGAATACACTTGTACATACAGCAAATGCATATAATTCTACCTTCCTCTTTCTCTGAGACCATTATGGTCCATTCTTTAAACAAGGAAGATGATATCTTCTCTATTAGTATCAATAAGGAGACAGTTTTTCAAATTAATAAATTCAATACACCCCATAGGTTAGCTCCTTAAGAAACAAAGAGCTGAAAGACTGAACACAGTTTAGATTTCACAAGTGGCTCATCGTGCCATGAAGGATTTTTTTCCCCTTTCTGTATCCCAGTTTCTCGAGCCAGGTTAAAATCCTACACTTAGTAAAAACTTCAAAACAGCTTTTGATCTTTTAAGAACAAGTATTAACATAAGCAGAACTAAGCCAAAGCAAAAACTAAAAGCAATTGTTTAGAACTGAATCTCAAATTCACATACACTTGTATTCCATAATCTATTTGTAGTCGACACAGAAAGGGAAATAAATTATTGGGTAGATCTAAGGTAAAATCAGTCACTGCCCTCGGTCTAGACCTTCTGATTGGATTGGCAATTCCCATGGTGTTCCCAGCTTGCATGGTTTTGCAGCCAAGGTTCCCAGGGGTCCTCAGTGGCTTTGGAATCTGAATAAATCACACATACTAGGGGTCCATTAAGACCACAAGAAACTCAATTTATTTGTGATCTGAGACAAGATTTTATTACTTCTCAGATTAATAGTTAAAAATGTTTTGCTTTTCTACCTCAGGGGTATTAGTTTGATATATGAGACAAGGAGATTATTAAATCTTCAGTGCCTTCCAAAGATGTAAATTAAACCGCAGCATCTCCTTATAGCCACCTCCCCTGTATGAGCTGGAGATTTATTATTAACTTGTCACTCTTGCATGCTCATCAAAACAAACAGCACCATGATTAATCACACCTGTTTATTTAAGGGTACCTGTCATACCAACTTTTTGTGGACAGGATATTACAATCTCCTGATTTCGTGGCAGAACTATAGCTAAGGACTTTTAGAGGGGAGGAGAGAATCACTGTCCTCTCCCAATCATTCCCATAAATACATCTGAAACAAAGGTGGCCGATATGCAACCGCATAATGTTCTTTTCATTTTCAATGAAGCTGCACTTCATTTTATTTCCCCTGCCTATTCACAGACATCACGTTGGCTAATTCTGTTCATCTGGACATCTTTCGAACACTTGAAGAGGTCCAGCACTAAATGCACATAAAACTCTAAAATTCTCTTTTCAGTTCTGTCACTCACAATTCAATTGAACAAATACAATATTTAGTAGGTCCCTTCCATGTGGCAAGCAGCAAGTGTGAATTTATTCATTCATTTCTTCATCCAATATTTATTTAATGTCTTTCATGTGCCAGTAATGGTACTAGGTATACCATTCACTGTTCCTTGGCCCCTCAGAGTTTATAACCTTGCTACCCACTTCCCAAGGCATTTGTCTCTCCAAATTATGAAAACAGGAGAGAATGGACGGACAGTGAGAACCTGGATAAGGGAAGAATAGCAGAGCGTATCCTTAAGGTAAGGTTGCACGAAATAGACACTGAATTGAACCAGGATTAATAAGACATCTGCAAGGTTCATTCCCTCCTCCTGGTCCAGTGTGGGTCTGCAGGACTGAACTACAGTGAAACCATGGCATTTCACTTCTTTTTCTTCTCCCTGTACCTGTCATATCACAGATTATCTGGTTTGCTAAATAATCACTGAAGCACAGGAAGTTTTCAAATGAAATTTTAGGCAGGGCTGCCTGACCTCTGATCTGCCACAAGAAAAGTTCACCTTTACCACTTTAAATTTTAGGATAATTACCTTTTTTTTTTAAAGAAATAGATTCCTGATTATATTCTTATCTCTCTTTTTAAAAGTTTTTATTATGGAAACTGACAAAAAATACAATAAAGATAAGATATTAAAATAATTACCTATCACCTAGCTTCAGTAATTATCAATATTTTGTCATTCTCGTTTTTATCTATCACATTTCTCTCACCCTTCACCTTTATTTTTGAGCATTTTAAAATAAATTCCCACTATCATACCATTTCACCTCCAAATACATCAGAATTTATCTATGACAAATAAGATTTCTAAAAAACATAACTATAATATCATTGTAATACTTAACCAAATAACAATAATTTTTTAATATCTTCTAATACCTAAGCCCATGTTCAAATGTCTCTGATTGTTGAAAAAAAATTGTTTTGGATTGAAACAGGATCCAAACAAAGTCTACACATTGGATTTGGTTGATGTCTTTCATTTACACCTTTTCTCCTCATGTCCTTTTGAATATTACCAAAATGACCTTCAATATTTGATTTTTATCCAAAATAAATCCATCCAAACTTAACATATGTTCCTAGTGAAACCTCATTATGTAATATTTTCAAGGACAGGCTGATCATACAATTTATCTTCCAAATGAAGAAACTCTTGAATGTAAGGGGGATGCTATTAATAATTAGACTGGTATAAATCAGGACAAAGAGTCATCCTACCAGTAGAGATATTAGGGGGTAAAAAGAAGGATCGGGTTTTGGGTTTTGGGTTTCTGCTTGGCTATTGAGAACTGGAACAGACCTTATAATAGAAAGAAAAAGTTGAACTAGTTAGTTAATGACTTTTCCTGGATCCATCACAGAGCTGAAGTTGAAGAAATGCCAACTAGCCCCAAATATGAGAGACAAATGCCTACAGGGAGACATGAAATGCAAGCACTTGTTTACTTGGGGCACTTGAACACTGGTAAGAAGAATTCACCTAGAATTGTTAAGAAAGTGGTGAAGGCTGGTGACAGAGTATGGAGCTCTAAAGGCTGCAGATAAAGGGGACTTCACACCACTCACCGGCCTCTCTCTCTGCAGACTCCAATGGATACTCACAAAAAATGATGGCAAGAGTCCTGAGAAAGCACTCCTCATGGTACAGGCTTAGGGGAGTGGAAGAGCAGCTGCTGCAGGAAAGGCATGGAGTCCTGCCCAGATCCTTCTTCTCTATCTCCCCTATTAAAAAAAAAAAAAAATTACCAGTAATGTCGTGTACAAAAACAGCAAGAGAAAGAACCCACAATGCCAAGAGACAAAACAATCAACAGAACCAGACTCATACATGACACAGAAATTGGTGCTATCAGACAGGGAATTTAAAATAACTATGAAAAATATGTCAAAGGCTCCAGTGGAAAAATTAGACAACACTCATTGTCAAATGAGGAATTTCAGCAGAGAGAGAGAAACTATAAGAAAAAAAAAAGAGAGGCTAGAAAAAAAAAAAACACAGTAATAGAGATCAAGACTGTTATTGAGAAGCTCATTAGTAGACTTAACAAAGCTAAGGGAAGAATCAGTGAACTTGCTAAACATACAAACTGAACAACAAGGAAAAAATATTTAAAAATAAAAACAGAATATAGCATCCAGGAACTGTAAGACAACAACAAGTGATCTAATAGATGTTCAATTAGAATTCCAGAAGGAAAAAAAAAGACTGTGATAAAATAAATAGTTGAAGGGATAATGGCTAAGAATTTCCAAAATTAATGGCATATATCAAACCACAGATCTAAACCACCAACCAAGATAAATACCCAAGCAAGATGGAGACATATCAAATTCAACCTCTGAAAACACAGAACAAAGAGAAAATCTTGAAGGCAAAGGGGAAAAAAAGACACATTACTAAAGAGAAATAATGTAACAATTATAACAGCCATCTTGTTAGAAACCATGCACCTAAAAGACAATAGTGTGACATTTTTAAAGGACTGGACAAGGGTGACATCATCAAGATGGTGGAGTAGGAGAACCCCACACACACACAAAGAATAATAATTAGACACCTATCCATGAATGAAATTAGCTCTGGGAGAGCTCAGGAGTCTACTTAAGAAGCTTCAGCAACACAATGGAGCCAAAAAACTGAAAATAACCACAAAAAAAGGGTAGGAAGAATAGTTTCATTTTGTCTGTATCATCCCACCCCCCAGGCTGGCACTGCTCAGTGCTAAGAGGAAACTCCTCAGCCTGAAGTTTCCCTCATCAGTGAAAGGAAATTGGGGTGAGCAACCAGCTTCCCCAGCCTTTCGGAGCACTGCACGAAGAACCCACTTCACTTTCACCCTGCCCAGAGACCAGCAAGGCTGAGATACCTAGAGCTGGCTAGGAACAGAGAAGGGCAGGAGCTACCAGTATCAGTCCTGAAGCATGAGCAAATGTGGTTCCCAGTAGCCGGCTCTGCAGAGGACCACAGAAGTCTTCACTGCTGAGGACCACAATGGCCCTTGCGGACACTGTAGACCGCCTCTCCAGCTTTTATCACTGAAGATCTCATTGCAGATCCCAGCAGACTCCTCGCAGAGGACCCTAACAGCTTTTGCTGCTGAGGAAACCAACGGTAAGCATACTCACTGCAGGCCCCTAAAGATTTTGCTGCTGAGATTTTCACCTCACAGGTTTTCATGTTCAAAGACACCATCTGCACAAGTCCCTCCCCACCAAAGCCCAGGATCCACACTGGCTACCAGTAAGTCTCTGCAGCCTAGGTCCCCAAAACTGATCCCCATTACTGTGCATGCACCCATTGCTGTGTATGCACCCATGGCCAGTTACTGCAGCTGCAAGAGTACACAGAGACAGCCAAGGCCCCCTCAGCAGCTTGTGGACCCAGAGATGGCCCTGATTCCTGTCACTGGCCTGTACTGCTACATGGGCCTGAAGCAAGCCCCTGCAAGTGTGTGCCTGCAAGCTGCCTGCCCCAGCTCCTATCACTAGCCTCCACTGCCTTGCACTCACCTACTAAGGCTTGCCCCTTTAGTCAAACGAGTACATACCAACAGCCAGGGTCTCCACAGCTGTTCGTGCAGCCACAGCAGTTGGTCCTGGTCCCTGCTGCTGGCTCTGGCCCTTGCCACTGCACGGGTGTCTGCAGCCAGCCCCTGCCACCATGCAGGCACCTGCAGCTGCCCCCGCAACCAAGTATGTGTATACCCTGACTCCAACCACCACTACCACATGCCCTGGTCCCTAGCCACTAGACCTAGAGGCACCACTGAGGACCAGGAGCCCTTGCAGCCACTGTGGACCCCTGCAGCTCTTTCCAAGGATCACGCAATTGTCAACGTCGTGTAACCCAGCCGCCTGAGCTAACAAAACACCATGTACTCCTGGACCCAGAACCACAACACACCCTCACACTTGGTGCCCCACACCACTAGACTTAGAATCACAAAATGCTCCAGCATGCCACCACCCAAAGGTGAAGGTCTTTCCTTACCAAAGTCAGTCCATAAAGTTTGGAAGAGGTGACTGATCCTTCAAATGTGCAAATGTGTACACAAGGCTACAGGGATTATGGAGAATCAGGGAAACATGACACCACCAAAGCAACACAGTAAACTTCCAGTAGTTGACCCCAAAGAAATAGAGATCCGCAGATTACCCCAAAAAGAATTCAAAATAATTGTTCTAAAGATGGTCAGACTGCTACAAGAGACTATGGATACACATCTTAATGAAATTGGGAAAATAATATAAGAGCAAAATGAGAATTTCAACAAAGAGATAGAAAATATAAATAAAAACCAAACAGAAACTTTGGAGGTGAAGAGTTCAACAATTGCACTGAAGAATTCAATAAAGAGCTTCAACAGCAGACTCGATCAAGTGGAAGAAAAAAATAATCAGTGAGCTTGAAGACAGATTATTTTAAATGATCCAGTCAGAAGAGTAGAAAGAAAAAATAATGAAAGGGAATGAAGAAACCCTAAGGGAGTTAAGGGGCACCAAAATCACCATCATCATCATCATCTATGCATTATGGAAGTCCCAGAATGAAAAGAGAGCGAGATAGGGGCAAAAAGCTTATTTAAAGAAATAATGAATAAAAATTTCCCATATCTGGGGAGAGATTTAGACATCATGAAGCTCAGAGGTCCCCAAACAAATTCAACCCAAAGAGATCTTCTCCAAAACACATCATAATAAAACTGCAAAAAATAAAAATAAAAAAAGAGCAAATCTTGTAAGTGTCAAGAGAAGGAAGCTTGGCACTTACAAGAGAACTCCCACAAGACTATCACTGAATATCTCAGCAGAAACCTTGCAGTCCAAGAGAGAATGTGATGTGATTATATATTCAAACTTCCAAAAGAAAAAAAAAAAAAACCTGCCAACCAAGAAAACTTTACCAGACTAAGCTGTCCCTCAGAAAAGAATGAGAGATATTTACACACTCAACAAAAGAGCACCTAAATATATAAAGCAAATATTAACAGACATAAAGGGAGAAATAGATAGCAATACAAGAATAATAGGGGACTCTAATACTCCATTTTCATTAATGGATAGATCATTCAGACAGAAAATCAAAAGGAAACACTGACCTTTAATAACACGTTATACTAGAAGGACTTATCAAATATATCTAGAACATTCCACGCAAAAACAAAAGAATACACATTCTTCTCGAGTGCACATGGAACATTCTCCAGGATAGATTATATGTTAGCCACAAAACAAGTATTAATAAATTTAAGAAGACAGAAATCATATCAAGCAACTTCTCCAACCACAATGGTATGCAACTAGAAATGAATTATAAGACGAAAACTAGAAATTTCACAAATATGGAGAGATTAAACAACATGCTACTGAACAACCAGTGAGTTAAAAAAGAAATTAAACGAGGAATCAAAATACACCTTAAGGCAAATAAAATGGAAATGCAACATACAAAAACATGGGATGCCACAAAAGCAGTTCTAAGAGGGAAGTTCATAGCAATAAATGCCTACCTCAAGAAATAAGAAAATCTCAAATAAATAATCTGACTTTATACCTCAAGCAACTAGAAAAAGAGGAAGAAATGAAGCCCAAAGTTAGTAGAAGGAAGGGAATAACAAAGATCAGAGTGGAAATAAATGAAATAGAGACTAAAAACACAATAGAAAAGATCAATGAAATCAATAGCTGGTTTTTGAAAAGATAAAATTGATAACCCTTTAGCTAGACTCATCAAGATAAAAAAAGAGAGGACTCAAATAAAATCAGAAATAAAAGAGGAGACATTATAACTGATATCACAGAAATACAAAGGATTATAAGAGACTACTATAAACAATTGTACACCAACAAATTAAACAATGTAGAAGAAATAGGTAAATTCCTAAAAACACTACCAAGACTGAATCACAAAAATAGAAAATCTGAACAGACAGATTACTAGTGAGGAGACTGAATAAGTAATCAAAAACATTCTAATAAACAAAAGTCCAGGACCAAATGGCTTCACTAGTGATTTTTACCAAACATTTAAAGAAGAAATAATACCACTCCTCAAACTCTTCCAAAAAAATAGAATAGAAACACTTCCAAACTCATTTTATGAGGCCAACATTACCCTGATACCAAACCAGACAAGGATGCCACAAGAAAAGAAAATTACAGGCCAATATCCCTGATAATAATAGATGCAAAAACCTCAATAAACCAAATTCAATAATACATTAAAAGTGATCATACACCATGATCAAGTAGGATTTATTCCAGGGATGCAAAGATGGTTCAACATCAAATCAATCAATGTGATACACCACACTCACAAAATGGATAAAAAATCATATGATCATCTCAATAGATGATCACAAAACCACAGGGAGATATCACCTCCCACCTATCAGAATGGCTGTTATCAAAAAGACAACAAAAAACAAGTGTTGGAAAGGATGTGGAGATAAGGGAACCCTCATGCACTGTTGGTGAGATTGTAAATTGGTGCAGCCACTATGGAAAACACTATGGAGTTTCCTCAAAAAATTAAAAATAGAACTGCCATATGATCCAGCAATTTCCCTTCAGGGTATATACCCGAAGAAAACAGAAACACTATTTCAAAAAGATATATGTATTCATTCCAGTGTTCATTGCAGCATTATTTAGAATAGCCAAGATATGGAAGCAAGCTAAGTGTCCATCGACAGATGAATGGATAAAGAATATGTGGTATATATATATACAATGGAATATTACTAAGCCATAAAAAAACCTTGCCATTTGAGACAACACGGATGGATCTAGAGGGTATTAAGTAAGCTAAGTAAAGTAAGTAAGTCAGAGAAAAACAAATACCTCATGATCTCAGTTCCATGTAGAATCTAAAATAACAAAACAAAATGAAAACAGACTCATAGATACAGAGAACAAACAGGTGGTTGCCAGAAATAGAAGTGAGGGTGAAATAGGTATAGGGGATTAAAAAGTATAAACCTCGGGCTTCCCTGGTGGCGCAGTGGTTGGGAGTCCACCTCCCAATGCAGGGGACGCGGGTTTATGCCCCAGTCCGGGAGGATCCCACGTGCCACGGAGCGGCTGGGTCCGTGAGCCATGGCCACTGAGCCTGCGCATCCGAAGCCTGTGCTCCGCGACGGGAGAGGCCACAGCAGTGAGAGGCCCGCGTACCACACACACACAAAAAAAGTATAAACCTCCAGTTATATAATAAATAAGTCATGAGGATGTAATATACAGCATAAGGAATATGGTCAATAATATTGTGATAACTTTGCATATGGACAGCTAGTTACAAGACTAGACTTATTGTGGTGATCATTTCATAGTGTATGCAAATGTAAAGTCATTACGTAATACACCTGAACCTAACATATTATACATTAAATATATTTCAATTTAAAAAAAAAAGAAAGAAAAAGAAAATGCAGTATGAATTATGCGATATTATTCACCCACAAAAAAGGAAATCCTACCATTTGTGACAACATGGATGGACCTTGAGAGCATTGTGCTAATTGAAATAAGTCAGACAGAGAAAGACAGATACCATATGACCTTACTTACATGTAGAATATAAAAAATTAAAATTTAAAAAGTGAGATCATGGATACAGAGAATAGGTTGGTGGTTGGCAGAGGTGGAGGTTAATACATATACAGTTGACCCTTGAACAAGTCGGGGATTAGGGGCACCAATGCTCGATGCAGTCAAATATTCAAGTATAACTTTATATTCAGCCTTTCTTATACACAGTTCCACATCCATGGATTCAACCAACTACGGACAGTATAGTGTATGTATATAATACACATTTAGTGAAAGAAATCCACATGTAAGTGAACCTGCACAGTTCAAACCCATGTTGGTCAAGAGTCAACTGTCTGTAGTTAAAAATACTCTACTGTATACTTGAAAGTTGCTAGGAGAGTAGATCTTCAAAGTTCTCATCGTAAGAAATAGAAAATTTGTAACTCATGTATGTTGATGAATGTTAACCAGTCTTATTGTGGTGATCATTCTGCAATATATACATATACTGAACCATTATGCTGTACACCTGAAACTAATACAATGTCAATTTTTAAAAAATAAAGCAGAAATTGATGAGTTAGAAACAGAAAAAACAAAAAGTAAACCAAAAAAGCTGGTTCTTTGAAAATTAATCAACAAAATAGAAATAGTTAACCTGATTTTTAAAAGAAAGTACAAACACACAAAAGAAACTAACTCAAAACAGGAAATTTTTTTAAATCATGAGACTACATGATTTTACAATTTTATGGAAAAAAATTCTAATAAAATTTAGATGAAGAAAGTAACACTCTAACTAAATATACTAAAACTGACACGAATAGAAACAAAAGCTCTAAACAAATGAATTTTGTAAAAAGAAATAAAGGAAATCATAAATGAGTTCCCCTGCCAACAACACACCAGGCTCAGCTTGTTTCACAAAGCAGTCTACCAAAGCTTAAAGATCAGATGATGCAAATGCTATTTACACTCCTTCAGCACACAGGGGAAAAAAAGAAAACATCCAAATTATTTTAATAAAGCAAATATAAAATTGATTCCAAAACTAGATAAATACTGCTCAATAAAACTATAGACCAATTTCACTTATAAATATTAATGTAAATATTGTAACTACTATTAGCAAACAGAATCCAATAATCCATCAAGATCAAGCAGTGCTTATTTCAGAAATGTAAGAGGAGTTCAATATTAGGAAAACCATTAATACAACTAATCATATTAATAGAGCTAAAGAGAAAAATATGCTTATCTTCACAGATTTCAAAAAATGGAAAAATGAACACTCATTTATGTTTTTAAAAGCCTCAAAAATAGGAATACCTCATTAATGTAAATAAAAATAATGAAATAAACTTTTAAAAACTCAGCAGCTGATATAATGGGGAAACACCAGAGCTCCAGTTCTCAAAGTGTGGTATGTGGACCCAACCAAGACATTATTTCCCCTTTTCACTATGTTACTAGTGAATGTTATGTAAAAGCAGTGGGCAAAATTGCTAATGTCTCAGCACAAATCATGGTAGTGGCAACAAACTATACTAGTAGTCATTCTTCATCACACATATCAGAGTGGGGGGAGGGGAAGCCATTTTTACCTATAAATACCTTTGATGAAGTAGTAAACATGAGGAATTTTATTGTCTCAACCCTTGAGTATGTCTTTAATATTCTAGGTGAAGAAATGGGAACTACTCATGAAGCACTTCTGCTGCATATCCAAGTAGGATGGCTGTATCCAGGAAGCATATCTGCGACTGAGTTGTAAACCGAAGTGGTGCATTTTTCATGGAACACCATTTTCACTTTAAAGAACGACCAGCAGACAAACTATAGTTACTCAGACTTGAGTAATTTTGACAGATATTTTTTCAAAAATTGATAAAGTGAGCTGTCACTTCAAGGAAAACAACTGACAATATTTGCTGCCATGATAAAATTCAAGCACTCAAGTGAAAATCAGAATTTTAGAAAAATTTTGTCCACCACCATGAGCATGACAGCTTCTCAGTACTTAGATTTCTCTGATGAGATTAGTGGGGATGTTTAAAAATGTGATTTATTTTTGATACCATATAATCAAATGTGTCAACATTTGCAAGATGTACAAAATTCAATGAACTGATATTTTCCAAATGACAAATTCATGGTGTTACAAAACCACATGTGGGTAAGTGACCCTCTCAAAGTGCAAGACAGACCAGTGGATGTTAGTGTAACAGAGTATAAAATGTTATTAATATAGTTTAAGATTCTTCATTGCAACCAACTTTTAAGAAACTATTACCTGTCACATTCTAGAGTAGCATCAAAGAATATCCATAATTACATAAAGAAGTTGTTAAATACTCCTCCATTTCTCAACCACATAGCCTTGAGGCCAGATTTTAAGTACTTCAATCAAAACTGTGTCACAACAGACTGAATGTAAGAACAGATATGAGATTCTAGCCATCTTCTATAATAAAGACAAAAAAAAAAGATTTGCAAAAATGTAAACAATGCCATGCTTCTCACTAAATTTTGTTTTGAAAGTTATTTTTCATAAAAAATATTTACATTGACATATAATGGTTTTATCATTATTTTTGAATTAACAAACAAAATTTTTCTCAGTTTTAATTTCTGATATGGAAAATATCAACAGATAAACTCCCATAAACTAAAGTTCTTTGGATTCCTCAATAATTTTTAAGAGCGTAAAGGGGTCTTGACACCAAAAATCTTGAGAACCACAGCACTGCAGACATTCCCACTAAGGTCAGGATGACATCAGGTCTAGGCAGAAAATATAAAAGATGAAACTGGCACATGCTGTGCCAGAAAGTATCAAAGACTGTTTGAATTATGTAAAAAATGACATAGTATCAACTTGAAGGAGTCTCTCTCCCACACACCCATGTCAAATAGGATAATTCAAGCATCAAGTGAGAACAATAATTGTAATTGATTAAGATACATCAAACAGGGCTTCCCTGGTGGCGCGGTGGTTGAGAGTCCGCCTGCCGATGCAGGAGACACAGGTTCGTGCCCCAGTCCGGAAGGATCCCACATGCTAGAGGGCCCCACACCCAAAAAAAAAAAAAAAAAAAAAAAAAAAGATACATCAAATATATAACCACCCATGAGGTCCTAGAGATAGTTTAAAAAAAACAACTGCAAAAAAAATTTTTGTCACCCCTGGAGGTTGCTAAGACACCAACTTACTTATCTGAAAACTGATAAGGTGTTTTTTAAAATTAAGCATTTATAAGACCAGAAACCATAAAACTCCTAGAAGAAAATATAGGCAGAACACTCTTTGATATAAACTGTAGTAATATATATTTTTTGATCTGTCTCCTACTGCAAAGGAATCAGAAGCAAACAAATGGGACCTAATTAAACTTAAAAGCTTTTACACAGCAAAGGAAACCATCAACAAAATAAAAAACCACCTACTGAATGGGAGAAGGTATTTGCAAATGATATGACCAATAAGGGATTAATATCTGAAATATGTAACTCAATACCAAAAAAAACCCAACCAACCTAATTTTAAAATGGGCAGAAGATCTGAATAGGCATTTTTCCAAAGACATACAGATGGCCAACAGGCACATGGAAAGATGCCCAACATGGCTAATCATCAAGAGAAACGCAAATCAAAACCACAACGAGATCTCAGGTACCTCACAGCTGTCAGAATGGCTATCATCAAAACGACCACATGTAACAAATGTTGGCAAGGACGTGGAGAAAAGGGAACCATTGTATGTTGTTGGTGGGAATGTAAATTGGTGTAGCCACTATGAAAAACAGTGTGGAGGGTTCTCAAAAACTAAATATAGAACTATCATGTGATCCACCAATTCCACTCCTAGGTATTTATCTAAAGAAAACAAAAACACTAATTTAAAAATATGCATGCACCCCAAAGTCCATAGCAGCATTATTTACAATAGCCAAGAATATGGAAGCAACCTAAGTGCCCATCAATATGAGTGGGTAAAGAAGATGTGGTATACATATACAATGGAATACTACTCAGCCATAAAAAAGATTGAAATTTTGCCATTTGCAGCAACATGGATGAACCTAGAGAATATTATGCTTAGTGAAATAAGTCAGGCAGAGAAAGGCAAATACCGAATGTTATCATTTATATGTGGACTCTAAAATTAAACTAGTGAATATAATAAAAAAGAAACTGAATGACAGATATAGAGAACAAACTAGTGGTTACCAGTGGGGAAAGGAAAGAGGGGAGGGGGAAATAGGGGTAGGGGATTAAGAGATACAGACTACTATGTATAAAATAAATAAGCTACAAGGATATATTGTACAGCACAGGGAATATAGCCAATATTTTATAATAACTATAAATGGAGTATAAACTATAAAAATTTTGAATCACTATGTTGTATACCTGAAACTAATACAATATTGCAAATCAACTATACCTCAATAAAAAAATTAAATTTTTTAAAAATTAAGCATTTCTCCAGCTTTTTCTGAACAAACTGCTTCAGGAAGAAACAAATAGTTGATGACCTCAAGAACATATTATAAAGTCCAATTAGTACAGAAGAAATGTGGTCAGAAAACCACTAATTTGCAACCCCTAATAGAGCTAAAAATCAATATTCAATAGAAGCTAATGCTATTAAGTGAAAGGTTGATAGAAAACTTAGTAGTGTAAAAATAAAATTGATATCTGAATCTCTGACTAACCCTAATGTCACTGAGAGGGGGCAACCAGCCATTTTGTGCTTTGTGGCGTGATAGAAAAGGAAGTACACAACACCACTTATGAAGTATCCTTGCCAAAAGCAATCAATTCTCTAGATCTAACTACCATTTTATAGACAACGTGTGGCATACATACAAGTTAAAATAATCAGCCAAACCCAGAATGTGGAAAACTACAGGACAGTTAAATTAGCATGGAAAAGAAAATGTTGGGAGACGGACTCAATAGATGGAGAGACTTTGGAGACATATTAAGTAAATGCAATGTGTGAGCCTTATTCGGATCCTTATTTGAGTCAACTGTAAAAAGCCATTTTTGAGACAATCTGGAAAAATTAAACACAGACTAAGTATTGGATGATATTTTGTTAGGTGTGATATCTGTTAGAGATATTTCATGAATTTGCTTCAAAATACTCCAAAAAAAAAAGTGGAGGATAAAATAAGTTCAGAAAAATGTGGACAGTTATGGTAACTGCGTGAGGGTATGGGGGGCTGTTATCTAATTTTAATGCTGTATGTTTGAAAGTTTTCTATAATAAAAACACAAAATCAAATAGTATTCTATAGACACCTATATTGACAATATTAGATACAAAATAAGTATATGTCATAGTGCCTTGCCCTTGAGTTTATAATTCTGGCAAGAAAATGAGAGAATGGAGAAAAAAAAGAAAGAACAATGTAAGTAATGTTCAAATGGAATATAATCTTTAAAAATTCTCAACTATGTTGTACACCTGAAACTTATATAATATTGTGCATCAACTATATCTCAATAATATATATATATATATAAAATACTGCAAATAAAATGTTCCAGAGAGCAGAAAAATCAACCAATCAAAAATTTTCAAGTTGAATGACCCAAGCAGTAAGTGAAGTAAAAACAGCTCCAGGACGAGATTAACATTACTTGAGTTACAGGATAGTTGCAGGAATGATGTTTACTCTAACAACAAAAAAAAAGAAATTCATTAGGATATCTGTGCTTGTTTCGAATTTTCTCAGCTAGTCTAGTATAAAAACTAAATTTTCAGTCCTGGAGTTCACTGGAAACAGAATAGAACTCCCAAAATTCTAGACAGTAAAAGCACATCTGCCTTGCCCAGTAAATTAATTTGGTGTTGATGCACACAATCTTAAATCCTAAACCCTTAAAGAGAAAAAAGATGTAGATACACATGTAAACAAAATAGGTTTATCCACAAAGATATGTAGACTTTTCAAAATAAAAGTATCTTTTTAGCATAGTATACGTAGAGAAAAAGAACAATCTCTACAAATGTGTTCCTTAACTATATCATAACAAATTTAAGCCACAAATCAACCATGTGGCTGCAATATTAAATATTATTAAATCCCTGGTAACAGGCTAAACTGATGCTCCTGCACTTGGTATAAATGAACATAGAATGATTACACCTAGTTAATCTACTAAGACACTCTGTAAAAACACAACGGTCAAGATCTTGAGAAAATTAGAAGAACACTATTATGGGTACAATTTGTAAATGAGTACGCAACCTATATATGAACATAAGCAGATTACACTTTTAAATAAAATTTTCAATTGAGTGAAATTAAATGCAAACCTATGCTCAGTGACAGATAATTTCTAAATATTTTCACTAGTAAAGAACAGTTGGCATCTTCCATATCTGTGGCTATAAAGCAGCTTCACCTCTTCCCAAAACATTCCAGTATAAACCTGTACTTATCCAAAGATAAATTACCTTCATCTTCTGTATTGACCAAAACTAAGAAAAAACAAATAACAGAATGGGGGGGAGGGCAGGGGAATCCCTTCTTATTCAAAAATTTTATATAAACTATTTTATATAAACTAAAGAATACATTGATTGGAAGCACAAAATAATAAATAACTTATTACAAATTTATTGAGGATTATTGTTTTAATTACATGCCCTAAAACATACCAACATATTGTAAGTGACTATATGTAGTATCAAGTTTTTCGTTTTTTGCTACTTGGCCATTAGGCCAACCGGAAAAACATTTACCATCCAAATAGAAATTTATTAGGAAATATTGAAATTTTTGTTTTATAATTAGTTCTACTAAGATCATCCAGAAATAAGTTTTAATCTAACTTAAAAAAAAAAAAAAATTGTGGGGAGGCCTATTATCAAATAATTGAGTCTCTCTTTTCAATAGTAACTATGTTGTAAACAAATTTTCAGCCAGGCCTTGGCTATCTGTACCATCTAAGTATAATAATTTTTCATCATTTTAATAAAGGATAATATCTATATTAAGTCTAAGTTTTGTTCAAATTGTATTAAACAGATTACAAAGGAAATTTAAGACGTAATTGTACCAGTGTAATTAGTAAATGTTTTTATTTTTTTAGAACATAAAAATTAACAGAAAACCTCTCACACTTTGGTTAAAATCTTTGTAAGGAGGTACTGGTTTTATAAAAAGTAATAATCATTTACTGCTTGAGACAATTTTAAAAACTGAAACAAAACTAAAAATCTCCTTTTTTGTACTTTCACCTCAAAAGCAAAAATATACTAAACGAAATATGTTGCCCTTTTTAAAAAATCAATGAAAAGTATTAAATATTTAAACATGGAAAATAAGATTTTGATTGGGTTTATAATCAATATTTTCATTTCTAAAAATGTGAGGTATTAACTGATTTCATATACCCATACCACATATAACAGTACCGTAACTAACATTAAAGCTATTCAATTAATGACCTCATCTGGAAATAAAAGATACGGTTTAAATATTTAAAAGACCCAGTATTCTCATCAAAGATAAGTAAAATAACAAAAGCATAATAAACATGTTTTTTCCAACTATCCTAATATCTTGCTTCTTTCATTACACTCCAAAATCTTTGGAGTAGAAAAAAATTTTTAATGCCAATCTTTTTAAACAAAATAATTAAAGATAGAGAAAGTCCACAAATTTGGATTTTATATTTATTCAGAAAAGATACTGTTAACACATTTAAATATTTATGTGACATTAGGATAATATATAAAAGCCCTCACTAAAATACAAAACTGACTTTTCTCTTAGGGAGAACAAAAATCAATACTGAAGAAAGTAAATGTGTAAGACCTCTTTCTCTAAGTTTGTTAGGAAACACATTTGTGATGTTTAAATTTTCTGGCTGTTAAAAATTCCTTTCATAAAGCATCACAATTGGGACTTGCCCGGTGGTGCAGTGGTTAAGAATCCGCCTGCCAATGCAGGGGACACAGGTTTGATCCCTGGTCCGGGAAGATCACACATGCCGCGGAGCAACTAAGGCCGCATGCCACAACTTCTGAGCCGGCGCTCTAGAGCCCGTGAGCCTCAACTACTGAGCCTGCATGCCATAACTACTGAAGCCCACGCACCTAGAGCCTGTGCTCCGCAACAAGAGAAGCCACCGCAATGAGAAGCCCGCACAACGCAACAAAGAGTAGCTCCCCCCGCCGCCACAACTAGAGAAAGCCCGCACGAAGGAACGAAGACCCAACGCAGCCATAAATAAATAAACAGCATCACAATTAAGTTAAAAATCTCAAAATCTACTAAAAAGAATTTTTTTAAGAACAGTAACTAACTTGATAAACTATACAAATCATCTCTCATCTTATGGTCCTCCTCTTTTTATTCATTTTTCAGACAGCATTTTTCCTTCCCTTTTTCTTAAAGAGAAATTCTTATAAATCATTGGTACCCGTCAGCTACATCCAGTTCAATATGAACTTTCCTCAAGTTGTATCTCACCTCTAGAGCAAATTTGAATCCAATAAACCAGATGAACAGCAACTGATCCCAAACACTGGATTAAAAACCAAAATACACTCTAACATACACCAGGTATGTTACATATTCCAACACAGGTTAATGTTAAAAACAACTAAGCATTCAATACTTATCTGAGGGGCTTAAAAGAAAGTGCTAGTACCAGAACCTGGACCTAGGCTTTCAACTTCATTCTAATCAAATAGTTAAGTAAAAACAAACTGAGTCATTGTACTGGACCAAATCAACCAAGGCATAAAGACTATTAAGCACAAAATGGTTTCCCAAGAGTGGTTTTTGATTCTCTCTTGGTAACCAATTTTTCTATCAGATTTCTACCATTATACAACTATAAAAGCTTCCATAAAGTCACAAGAAGAAAATCACATTTCTTTCAGAAATCTACCTCTAGTACTCCACACCCTCCCTGACAAGAAGTACATCTACCTTCTTCCTCCCTCCCTTAAGTACTCAATTTCTTTCCTGAAGCAGAGCTTCCATAAATATTGCAATATTAAGGACTAAATTTTAATGAATACAAATCAGAGGAAATGAAGGAACGTTAACTCCCATTCAAACCTTCCTTTAAAAAAAATGCGTTTCCAAGTTATATTTTTAACTTCTCCCATGATTCTCTTTAAAAAACTGAACACAAAATCTCTCTGCTAATGACTTTATTCATAAATCTATAATGGAACTCAAAATAGCAAAGAACATGAAAAAATTCAGGTTAATATTTGTCAACCAAATACATCAAAGAATATATTTACTTTTCATATAACAAAAATGTCTAAAATGCACATGTGACAATACACATATTCTTCACTTTGCAGAATTTCAAAGTAACAAAGATCCGCTTAATTCAATTGGCCAGAATAGCCCATTTATACTGACAAATACATATAATTCAAAAGAAATCAAACGTAATTGATAAAGTAACGATCTCATGGTTAATCTTCTGGTAAAGTGCTACTTTCATACTGAAAAAAAGAATTAATGAAAATTTAAAAAATTTTAATGTTATACCATCATTCTGAAAGTGTTAAAATTTCTCTTCAGTACTCACTACATTCATCACATACACATGTCCACATCATGAGACCATAAACATTACTTTGCAATTTAAAAAAATCTTTTTGCTCACAGATTATTTCCCAGAAGTTAAAAATTACATACCATTGCTAAGTGAAACTTTTCACTCATATAGGAGTGTTTCAGACATAATAATTTTTCATTTTTTTAAACATGATCTTTGGGTTCGAAGCTGTCTTGATATCCTTTCTAGTTGGATGGTTGTGGTTAAGTAAAATATTTATAAAACAGCACAGTAGCTTCATTTAAACCACAGAAGTAAACCAGATTGATGGCCTAAAGGCAATGAATGGCATGTATCAAGATGTCTGGCATGATGAATTCCACATATCCATAACTGACATGGTCAGTATTAAAGGCAATTAGTGTTGCTGAGTAGTGGCTCACCTCCTTTCATCAAAGACCTCTATCAATTCAGTAACAGTATTAGCCACTGAAAGAAAATTAGTTGGAAAAAAAATCTAATCTGAATGAAGGCACACAGGTGCAAATCTTAAGCAGATAAATAAGACCAACTGCATAAACTGCATATGCAAGCATGGGTGTGTCCACCCCAAGCTCATACACACTTCTCATGTTTGAGGTTGAATATCATCACTGCATATATTCTACCACATAGAAAACTCTATGTCTGTGAGTGTATATACCCTAGAGGTCAGAACTAGCTGATGGCTTTCCAGAAAAAATGAAACTTTAAATGATGCAAAAGTTGGCCTTTCCTCAAAATAAAAGGTTTTAAATCAATACAAAGGGATGCAATACCAGTGGAAACTGAAAGATGCCATGAAGTTAAATCTCAGAAAGGACAAGTTCAACTTCATAACTGAAGGCTGCTGATGATTTCTTCTCTCTCTCCTTGAATAATCAAATGCAAATGCCTTTTAGCAATGGTAGCATTCAAATCCCACAAAAAATCAAGTAGTGTGCCCTTAAGGAGCACCTCCATTGGCACAAACTGTAAAACCTGCTGGGGTGCATCAGAGTTAACCAAAGCGCTCAACAATTCATTCACATTCTGCAGATACTGGAAAACTGGGTTTGGAAGGTCTTGATAACCAACACAAAGCAGGACTGCACAAGTCTTCAGGGGCTCGGAAGAGGTGGGACAAGAAAACGTGATGAATCTAAAACAGCTGTGGAGTACAAAGATCAAACCAGCCATAAATCTTGTAAAACAAGAAAGTACAGGCAAAATCATAATATCTCCTGTATGAAGCTGCTGCAATGAATGTAGAAGGCAGTCCAAAAATAACTTCTGGTAAGCTGGGTCTCCATCATGAAGCAATGAACAGCTAAAAGTCATGAGTTCAGCTGATTCCAAGAGTTGAACTTCCAATGGTGTATGTATTTTGACATGTTGGAGAGGTGGAAAACCCACAAGCAGGCACTTTACTTGGTTGCTGGGTTCTACATCCTGCTCATCCTGAAGGCATTTTGTAAGGCTAAACACCTCAGAAAATACCAATTCTTCAGAAAAAATGTGACAAGAACAATACTGCTGTTTTGGCCTAAACTTGGAATCCAAATTCAAGGCTCCTCCCAGTGACTTTTCAATTGCTTCATTAAGAGCCTTTAAAGTTTCACCATCACAGAAAGGAGAACAGTTTACCCTTGGCAGTTTCTTTCCCTGTAAAATCTGCCATAAGTGACACTCAAGATCGGAAGCTGTCCCTTCTAAAAGAGCACTTTGCCCAGGATGATATGCAGCATGTTCTTCAGCCCAACTATTAAAGTACCCTTTGGCCACCTTATCTTTCCATGAAAGGGTTTCCAGCATTTTCCTTTCATTGTAGGTTTTAAAATATCTGTTCCTCTGCCCAAACCATTTTGTATTTGTACTACAACCAATATTAGATTTTTTCACTAGCCAATTATTTCTGGAAAGAGGCTTCAATTGAAACTTTTGCATGAAATACTGAACAGCATAGTCCCTTAAACTATTCAGCTTTGCTTGTTCCCCTTTTCCCATGCACTCAAACAGACGAATGTTCTCGGAAATAGTCTCTAGCTGGTATTTATGAAAGAACACACAACATTCTTCATGTCTTTTAAGAAAAGATTCGGGAATCATGTGATGGGGAAAGAGAGCTTTCCTGGTCATTTCAGGCCCAAAATTCAGCACCATCTTAGATAAAAGAGGATAGATTGCCTCTCTTCCCTTATAGTAGAGACATACCACATAGACTTCTGAGTTTCCTGCCTTGCTGGTAGCAGGTTTGAAAACATGGACTTTGTCAAAAGAACAGTTTAGCAGGTACATCAGGTTTATGGAACAATGTTCAAACAAAGTAAACATCTTCAGAACAAAAGAGCCACCACTTCCAAGAGTCATCAGAGCAGTGACAGCTTCACAGTAATGCAAAGAAGAGACTAAAGCTTCTTGTTCACCTGGGTTTCCTTGGCAATCAAAACTTCCATCTGCAGTGATCAAGTGAATGGTATCCATGCTGCTTATGAAATTCTGAAGTCCAGTCAGATATTTCAAAGTCATGATATCGCCGGTGTTATCTGGACCAAAGTACCAGCAACGTAAGGTATTTGCAATAAGTCGGTCATCCATAATCATCATAAGATTGTCATTTGCTTCATGGTAGGGATTCAAAGTATTAGCCACCCAACTCCAATCACAGGGGAATCGATGGGATTTTAAGTAGTGATTGAGACTAGCTATAAAAGCTCCAGGAGCTTCACAAAGGTGTAGAGAATTCAGTTTTCCATTCTGAAAAGCTTCCTGTGGAATAAGTGGAAAGCTACACAAAATTTCATGAAACTTACACCATGCTTGAGTACAAAGTTCAGCGTTCACAGATTTTCTCACATGAGAAATTATTTTCCCAGCTTTATTAGTGAAAGCCGTGTGCTCATGCCACTCATCCAATTTCTTATCACTCAGTAGGTTTTTCACTTCATTTAGGGAGCTCTTCAAATCAAGAAACACATTGAATTCCGTGTGGTCACAGGTGAAAATCTCACTGGAATCTGGTAACTGCCACTCATCGTTAAGTGGCTTGCCATAAGAAAAGTTCTTGGCAAAGAGTTCAAAAATATCAGCAAGAATATCTGGGCTGAATGTCTCAGGACTTGAACCCAGTGGTAGCTTTCTGCACTTACTCATTTTCAAATTAAATTAAAATCTAGAAAAAGAAAACACACAATTAAATGAATCAAATTTATTAGTGAGTAAAATCTCATCCACAGCAAACTGGATCACAATCATGACAACCCACCAAAAATGGGAAGACTAATGTCAGCACAGTTCATTACATGATGAGGCAATCTGGAATAAAGAATAAAGGCTTTGCTATCCGATAGACCTGGGCTCAAATCCCAGCACTGCCATTTACAGCTTAGGAAGTGGCTGTGGGCAAATAACTCTACATCTCAGTTTCTTATTTAAAAAATTGAGGTATCCTTTTTTTAGATGAGGATAAAACATGCTAGCATATAAAAAGCATATACCAAAGAATATTCATCAGTGACTGGCAGCTCCTACTACCAAAGTAACGCACTGAGGTCCTCTCCAAAGTTCTCCTCTACCCATCACTGAGACACTGCCCACAGGGCCCCAAACACTTACTTAGACTAAGATTCATCCCTGAACGTGACCTTTGATCAAACTCTAACAAGTGACTTTTAGCTTTTTTTAGCTCCCTCCAAATCTCACTTCCTTCCAGGAGAGGTTCCTGCACCTGAACCCAGTACTGGTCCCGTTACCAGACCTCTCTGCCACCACCCACTTACTCACCTACGAAGATTGCCAAATATGTCCTCTGTCCAGATCTCACTCTCTTGCTAAATCACACACACACTTTGGTGGTACCAAATCGCCTTTACAGGCTACCAGCAAACACTCATCACCATATTGCTTGTCAACTGTGGTGTACCTGACAGGTTAGCCTCCTGATCAATGTTGAAACTGACCTATAGTTCACCCTGGCAGGTCTCTAAACTAGATTCCTGCTTTATATGGTTGGTCAGACAGCTCCATGCTTGTATTATAAAATATTATTTTTTGTCACAAAAACTTAATACACTTTGATAGAATAATTTTAAACTGAAGAAATATCCTTAATAATATACAAATTACAAATAGAATAATTTGATAGAATAATTTTAAACTGAAGAAATATCCTTAATAATATACAAATTACAAATAGTAACCCTACATTCTGTGTTCTAACACTGCCTAAGAAACCAAAAACATCTGTCCAATGGAAAGGGATAGGGGTACAAGAGAAAGAAGCAAGGCTTAATGGCATAGTGTTGGAAAAGTTCTAAATTCCAGCAGATACAGCAATGAGTATTACACGGTACTTGTTGGCACATTGTTAATCAATAGGTGCTTCAGTTCATGACTACTGCATTTACTTAGCATATTCACTACATTCTACACCAGTCTGAAGATTAAAGTGGGAGATAAAGGTGAGCGAGCAATACAATAAACAAAATAACAGCCAGAAGACTGTATTCTATTAGCATTTGTACTCTGCTCTTAACACACTTTTTCATCCTTCTACATTTTTTTTTTTAAGCTGTACGTGGGCCTCTCACTGTTGTGGCCTCTCCCGTTGCAGAGCACAGGCTCCGGACGCGCAGGCCCAGCGGCCATGGCTCACGGGCCCAGCCGCTCCACAGCACATGGGATCTCCCCGGACCGGGGCACGAACCCGCGTCCCCTGCATCGGCAGGCGGACTCCCAACCACTGCACCACCAGGGAAGCCCTACATTTTGTTTAAATTATTTACAAGTCTGTCTACTCTACTAGCTTGTAAACTTCTTAAAGTAACAAGTATCTTCTTAGCCATTTCTGTTTGCCACCATATATTTACACATTGCACAAAAATTGCGGATAATCACAGTTACCCATTAATATATTTTTCTTACCTTAGATTTTTTTTTAACTGTTAGGAGCTATATTAGACAAACTTCTGAAAGATGGCAAAAAGAAGGCATTCACTAAAATCCTAAATAAAAGTAAATGAAAGTTTACTACAACAAGTTATTCTGTCCTAACTCACACTTTGCTAACTGGAAACTACAACTTTTAGATTTCAACTATATTCTATTTTGGAAAAAGTCTGATTTTAGTCATTAACTTCACATATTAATTAATGGTTGTAGGTAAGCTCTGAAATCTTACTTAAGCTAATAGGTAATTATTTTCACAGGAAAACAACTAAAGTGATTCAAACACTCCATTGTTCTTCCCGACTATACCTGTGGAACACAGACCAAAATTATATATTATATATTTATATATAAATTGTATATTATATTGAATAATGTTCAGGTCAATAATCCACAAATTATCCAAACATTGTTTCCTACTATCAAATTCCCAGAATCCAACTGCTTCTCACCCACCTCCAGCTATCAGCCTCCTGATTGTCAACTCTCTCCTGGATTACTCCCATAGCCTTCTCACTGGTCTCTTTGCTTCTACCCTTGCCTCCTACATTCTATTCTGAAACATAACCCACCACAGTAACTTTGTAAGACCTAAGTTAGATTGTATCCCTGCTCTGCTCAAAACTGGGCTGCAGTGGCTCCCCATCTCAAAGTAAGGGCCAAAGTCTTCACAGTAACTTACAAGGCCCTTGAATATGTCTGTCCTCCACCCCCACTCCGTCTCTAACCTAATTTTCTAGTACTACCCCTCTTACTAATTGTGTTCCAGCCACACAGGCTCTCTTGCTGTTCAGGTAAGACCTCAGACACACTGCAAGGGGAAAGTTTGTCTATGCACGAGTTAGTCCCTCCGCCTGGAATGCTCTTCCCTCAGATATCTGCATAGTTACTTCCCCTACCTCCTTCAAGAATTTACTCAAGTGTCACTTCCTCTGTGAAGCCTACCCTGACATCCTAATTTAAAATTGCATCTTGCATTACCAATGGTAAAGAACCTTGCTGTATTTTTTTTTCTTTTTTCCATGGCACTCTTTTCCTTCTAACATATAATTTACTTATTTATGTTTACTGTTAACTGTCTTCCCAAAACTACAACCTAAGCTCCACATGGCAGGGATCTTTGTTTTCTTTACTCACTTATCCTTCCAAGAAGTTAGAACAGTAAGCACTCAGTACACAGTAAGCACTCAATAAGTATTTATCGAATAATTGAAGGGATATCAGATTAGCACAAAAGGCACTCCTCCGATTAGGTTCTGAATGTCTTAACAATGCACTTCAACGTCACTCTAGCACCGCAATGCTTAACAACAAAAATGCTTGTGGTTTACAGGATATAAGGTAAAAGTTTCCAGTATGTGTTCCTCTGTCCCTCGCATTAAGCACTCCAAAGAGCTTTGTGGCATCATAATTCTGCTACGAGGGTCAGTATTACCATTCTTGTTTTGCAGAGTCGAGTACTGAGTCATGTAGACCCCCTGCTCAAAGCCACGAAGGGAATACCCGCAAACTTCGCCGGCCTAACACAAAACCCGCAATATCTCATATACAATTGTTACTCCTCCAACACTTAAACGAGTTTTAGAAGTGTTTCCGCCAGCTCCTCCTCCTCCTAGCAACGGTGAAAATAATGCCTAGTGTGTATCCAGCGCTTTACTTTGGGCGAGGAGCACCCAAGACCTAAATTCCTCCGGTGAAAGTGAGTCCCAAGCTCCATTCGAACGGCCCGGTCCCTGACCCGGAGGAACTTCAGTTCCAGGCCCTGCCTAACCCACTGGAAAGTCGAAGGACCCGGGCTCGGAACCAGGGCCTGGATTACCTTCGCTCACGCCCACCTTAGCCCCCAGAGTCTACAGAGGCTGCGCTTCACTCCCTCTCCTCACTCGAGGAGGGGATTCTCCACTTCCGCTCGTGGGGATGATTTCCGGGAGCGTCGCTCCTTCAGGCCTTCTGTGTCCCCGACACAGGGAAGGGAGGTGGCGCGCCGAGAGGCCGGGAAGGAGGCAGGGACCTGCCCTCCTTACTCTAGTGCTGCAGGACACGCGGAGCAGAAGCACTCCTCCAGGATGAGCCGCCGCCGAAAGTCGGCAGACGGCGGCCCGAGAGCCCGGACACACGCTCGCGCATGCGCCGCAAGGCCCGGCTGGCGTCACACGTCAACGTTACGCACGCCGGCGACTCTCGCAGCGCCGAGACCTCGGCTCTCTAGGTTTCGCTTCTCCGCAGGTGCGGAAGCTGGGAAACTCCAGCCTCCCGCCCCAAGGCTGCTATGGCGACTGCGCGCACAGACGGAGCGTCCTTTGGCCCTGCCCCCTCGAGAGTGGAGGCGTGGGATGGGGCGGGGCCAACCTGTCCGGGACACGCTGGCCCCGCCCACCTGGGCCCTGGGCAGAGGTTTTCTTTTGCCGTTGGGTAGAATTGAACTCCTAGTACTGCTTGACTTCAAACTGGTGCTCAGAAGAACATGAGAAAAGCCAAGCTAGGGAAACTACGAAATAACACTCTGTTATCTAACATACATATATTTATAAACCTATAAGAAAAGATAACCTCAGAAGAAAAATGGGAGATTTGAACAGGCCACCCAGAAACAGTAATATAGCCAATAAGGATATAGTACAAAGCTGTTTAACTTTTTAAAAAATAATTATAAATGTTTTCTTTTCACTCGACTTAGCAAAGATTTTAAAAGATCGATAATAGCTACTTTTGGTGAGAATGTGGAGAAACAGGTTTACATACTGTGAGGGAGAGTGAAAATTGGTACTACCTTACAAAATGGCCTTGCACCTTAGCCCAGCTATTCCCGCTCCTAGCAATTTATCTTTAGAAAACAAACAACTGGCACTCACTTTGGACAAAATGTTTATTACAGCACCTTAATTACATCAGTAACAAAACCTGGTTACTCTAAATGTCTGCTATAAGGAAATTAAATTCTTTATGGTACATCCATATAATGAAATACTATGCAGCCATTAATAGGCCATATGTGCCAACAGTATTGTATGAAAATAGAATATAGAACTGTGTGTAGAGTTTGATCCATTTATGTAATATATATATACACACATATATATGTATATATACACATATATGTATGTGTATATATATGTCGATGTAGATATATGTGTGTGTGTGTGTGTATATATATATATATATATATATATATATATATATACACATTTTTTACAAGTCTTCCAGGACATGCATCAGTGGAGAAAAAAGTCTTTTCAAAAAAATGGTGCTAGGACATTTGGATATCTATATGGAAAAAACTTTATTTGGACTCTTACCTCACATAATAAAAATAGATTTCATTTGGATTGCCAATCTACATTTTAAGGATCAAACAATAACTCTTTTAGCAGAAAATATAAGAGGACATCCTCGTAACCTTTAAATAGGCAAAAAGTTTATAACAGGATGGAAAAAGCACTAATCATAAAGAAATATATATATAAATTGAACTACATTAAAATTAAGAATGTTGGGCTTCCCTGGTGGCGCAGTGATTGAGAGTCCGCCTGCCGATAGGGGGCACGTGGGTTCGTGCCCCGGTCCGAGAGGATCTCGCGTGCCGCGGAGCGGCTGGGCCCGTGAGCCATGGCCGCTGAGCCTGCGCGTCCGGAGCCTGTGCTCCGCAACGGGAGAGGCCGCAACAGTGAGAGGCCCGCGTACCGCAAAAGAAAAAAAAAATTAAGAATGTTTATTCATCATAAGACAGCACTGAGAGTGAAGAGGCAACCTATAGAGTGAGAGAAGATATTTACCATACGAATATGTGACAAAGGACTTGTATCCAGAGTATATAACTCCTACAAATAAATGAGAAAAGATGTCCCAGTGGAAAAATGGGCAAAAACCAGAAAAAAACTTCAAAAGGATGGTATCCAAAAGGCGAATAAACATATGAAAAGATGCTTGACCTCATGTTTTGGGGAAAATGTAAACAAAACCCAAAATGAAATACAATTACACATCTACTAGCTAAAATGAAACACTGAAAATATAATTGTTGGAGAGTTTGAGGGGCGACCAATGGAAAGCTGTTTGTAAGAAAAAGATCTTCCAAGATCTTCCAAACTCACGGGTTTGCCTTTTTCAATTTTTTCGAGGTATAATATATACAGTCAAATGTTCAGATCTTAAGTGTACTACTCAACCATTTTTGCCAAAGGCCTATTAAATATTCCAGAAATTTCCCTTGAGCCCCTTCCCAATCTCCCACCCCCAAGAAGCAACCATTAATCTGCTTTCTAACACTATAGTTTAGTTTTGTCTGTTCTAGAATGTCATATAAATTCTATCATTACAGTTTATAATTTTTAGTTTCCAGCCCCTTTCCATTCAGTGTAATTTTTTTTTTTATATTGTAGGGGAGAAAAAGAATCTTTCTCTTCTACCCTTCTAGGTTTTTGGCTGGGGCTCTGTAACAAAAGATATATTGACGAAAGAAAGGCATATAAATTTATTAATGCTTTTTGTGACATGGAAGCCTTCACAAGGAAATGAAGATCTGAAGAAACTGTTTTTACACTAGGATTTTGGGTTTGTTTGTTTGTTTAATATATTTATTTATTTACTTACTTATTTTGGCTGCATTGGGTCTTCGTTGCTGTGCTTGGGTTTTCTCTAGTTGTGGTGAGCGGGGGCTACTCTTCGTTGCAGTGCGCGGGCTTCTCATTGCAGTGGCTTCTCTTGTTGCAGAGCACGGGCTCTAAGGCGTGCAGGCTTCAGTAGCTGTGCCTCGTGGGCTCTAGAGCGCAGGCTCAGTAGTTGTCGCACACGGGCTTTGTTGCTCCATGGCATGTGGGATCTTCCCGGACCAGGGCTCAAACCCATGTCCCCTGCCTTGGCAAGCAGATTCTTAACCACTGCACAACCAGGGAAGTCCTATACTAGGTTTTTTTTTTTTTTTTTTTTTTTTTGTGGTACGCGGGCCTCTCACTGTTGCGGCCTCTCCCGTTGCAGAGCACAGGCTCCGGACGCGCAGGCCCAGCGGCCATGGGTCACGGGCCCAGCCGCTCCGCGGCATGTGGGATCCTCCCAGACCGGGGCACGAACCCGCGTCCCCTGCATCGGCAGGCGGACTCTCAACCATTGCGCCACCAGGGAAGCCCCTATACTAGGTTTTTATACTAGGACCTGAGTGTTTTTATATAGGTTTGATGAGAAGTGGAAAGTCGTGGGAAAATGTGACAAATGAGTATGAGCTAAGAGTGGCAAACTGGGGGAAATTTAGCAAGGTACCTTCATTTAAATTCCTGTTGGAGTCCTTCCATCTTTGGGGATAAGGATGTTTCTTTCCTCCAGGCACAGGGAGGGCATCTCTCACACAAGGTTCTTATGACCTGCTTCAGAGCAAGGTCAGAGAGTCTTTCCTGCACCTACCATTTCTTAAATTCCTTTAGCTTAAAGTATTCAGTATGCCAAGACACCATATTTGGTGGTAGTGTGTTCCGAACCCTGACAATAATCATCCATGTTGTCTTCCGTATCTGTAGTTTGTTCCTTTTTATTGATAAGTAGTATGCCATTATATGGATAGACCACAGTTTAATTATCTATTCTCCTACTGATGGACATCTGAGTTCTGTTTCCAGTTTGCGGCTATTAGGAATAAACCTGCTGTAAGCATTCCAGTACAAGACATTTTGGTGAGCATATGTTTTCTTTACTCTTGGGTAAATACCTAGCCATCATATGGCTGTGTAATGAAGTAGATCAGGGTTTCTCAACCTTAGCATTATTGTCATTTTGAGAATCACCAAGGGAGATGTACGTGGAACTCTCCAAACAACCCCCAAACAGTTTTCTCAAGTGCTCACACCATTTTACATCTCTACCCACAGTATGTGAGCATTCTGGTTGCTTCACATCCTCACCAAATTTTGGTGTTGTGAATCGTTATTATTTTAGCTATTGGTGGGAAATGGCTGCTTTTTACATCTGATTCTTAATAAATAGTAATTAAAAACTAAAAGCTGTGGATATTGTTCTTTCATGGGACCAAAGACTAGATAAAGGATATGTAATCTCTTAAACACAATCACTATGTTCCCCAAAGTTTATAAATATAATCAGGAATATTCCAAATAACAAAGCTTATAGTGAGCCTGTCTTTACTAAAATAATCACAACATTAACATTTTTTGAGTACATAATACGTGCTAAGCGCTGAAAACTGCCGTTTTTCATTTCCTTGTCTCAACAGCTCTATGAGGTCAGTATATGTATTGTCCCCATTTTTTTTTTTTTTTTTTTTTGCGGTATGCGGGCCTCTCACCACCGTGGCCCCTCCTGCCGCGGAGCACAGGCTCCGGACGCATAGGCCCAGAGGCCACGGCCCACGGGCCCAGCCGCTCCGCGGCACGCGGGATCCTCCCGGACTGGGGCACGAACCCGCGCCCCCTGCATCGGCAGGCAGACCCCCAACCACTGCGCCACCAAGGAAGCCCCTGTCCCCATTTTATGAACAGGGAAATCAAGGACCAAAGTGATTAAGCAATTTGCTGAAGGTCATGCAGTCAGTCAGCAGTGGAGTCAAGGTTCGGACCTAGGTCTGCCTGACTTCAAGGCCAATCTGTTCTGCAGAGAATTCCTAGAAATTGCCTCCAGTAATTTAAAAACAACTTTATAGTCCACATTCATGGCCAGAAATGCTTACAGTAGGCCAGTAATTTAATTTAAAAAAAAAAAAGATGAGTTTTATTCATTTTGTCCTAAAAAGCAGGAAGGTAGATTGTCGCAAAGTTTTTGGAAAACATGAAATATAATGAATGAATGAAATTAGTATTTAAACCTTTGCAAAGTTCAAAGAAAATAACCAGGCCTTGCACTAATGTATTTGCAAATTTGTATTAAAATGCAGTTATGTGAATGCATTTAGTTTCAACTTTTTAAAGTATATTCTGATGATCATACACGGTACCTGAGTGGAAGCTAGCTACAATTAGTTATTCTTTCCAGTTCCTGAGTGTTCCTTATATTCAACTGGCATGACTACAACATAAGTAGCATCCAAGAATTGAAACAACTGGCTCCCTGGCCTCTACTCTGATTATAATTCTGTCAAAGCAAACAAAAACTAAACTGCTTCTGTGATCATTTATCACCAATCAACTTGCTGAGTCTCTAATTACATCCTCAGATTCTGTGAGGTGACAATGTACAAATCGTGGTTCCAAAACCCCAGAGGGAGTTTTCTGGGGTGATGGAAATGTCCTATATCTTGATAGGGGATTTAGGTTAAGAGGTATATGTATCTGTCAAAACTCATCAAATGGTACAATTCAGATTAGCATTTCACTAAATATAAATTCTGCTTAAAAAAAAAAAAAGAGCCACAAATAAATATTGAGCTCTAGGTTAACCATTTGCATGCTGAAATGTTTAGGGGAGAAGTATACTACTACATCTGCCCCTTACTTTGAAATGCGCTACACATAAGATGGGTTGATGGATGGAGAAAAGGACGGATCGATGATAAAGTGAGTATAGCAAAATGTTCACGGCTGTAGAATCTAGGTGGTGGACACGTGGCTGTTCACTATGTAATTCTTTCAGCTTTTCTCTTTTGAAATTTTTCATAATAAAATATTGGGGGAAATAAACAGAGATTCACAGCATGAAAGGCAAAAATGGCATCTCTTTCCACTAAAAAACAAATAAATACATACAATGAGTATCTAGTACTTCCCATTAATGCAGTAAAGAGAGCCTCTAAGTGAGCTTTAGGTGAACAGCTTCGATTTGGTGAAGACCAAGTGAATGTCTTTATGGCTCAGTCATTTGACCCACTTACCTGACTTAGTGAACAGCATTCAGGCTTGGTTTTGACGATTACACAATCTTAAACTGTTCCTATTCTTTGTCACATAGTGTTCTGCTTCCTCTCTTCCTTCCACATAGAATGGACTTGTTCAAAGGCAGCAAGCTAAGGGAACATTGACACTGAAATTTCAGAAGTCAATAAAGGTTATAAACCTGATAATAAGTCTTCCAATTGCCCTCATGACGACCTTCCACTAGATCTTTAAATTGTATTCTGATCAAAATTCTCATGCAGCACCTTAAACTGTCAAAATACAATGTTAAAAAGAGAAAATATAGTAAAAATTATAACCAATTTGTCTATTCAGCCATTGGTTAGAACTTGTACATGGCGGTATTTGTGGGAAAATGCTTGAAAACAGCAGCCTATAGTCTATTTTTTTTCTTACTGTTTGGAAACTAAACAAAAATTATTAAAGCAAATCAACTAATTTTTAAGCATAAATGCAAGAATTTTAAATATCTGATCATTAAAGCAGTTTTTGTCTATCTTTGGTGCTGTAAACATAGCTAAACTTCATTCTGCATTTTAAAATATTCAGGACTAAAACTCAATATGAAATGTCTTTCATAAAATTTATTTTTTAACAATTTATGTTTTTTTTCTCATATAGTTAATTTAAAGTCAACTAAACAGAGTGAGTCACTTACTAAAGGAAGAAAAGTCAAAATGTGTTTTTATATGTTATGAATAGCATTCAAGATTATATTTAAGTGAACTTTAAAACAAGATTTATAATACAGTCATTGACAATATGCTGACCTAAAATATGTTTTTACTTAAAATTAATTCTTTATTTTATTTTTGTAGAAATGACCAAAATGACTTTTTTTAAATGTAAGGGTTTAAGAGAGGATATATATTACCGTGAGATGGTCTCAGGAGGCTAAAAAAAAAATTAGTTGGGAAACACTGACATGTGGAATAGAATACAAGACATGGCCCACCCTTGAAGCATTAAGCAATTCATTGCAGACACGATGTTAAAAAATAAATAACATTATACAACTAAGTACTGTATCGTACAGTACAGGTTAAGTGTTGTAGGAGTCTAAAGAAAGGGGGAACTAGTAATGAAAAGATAGGGGAAAGAGACTTTAATTTTTTCCTTAAAAGGGTGTTATTATTTGGGGAGAGAGAAAATACCATAAGTGAAAAAACAGGGAAGAGGAAGGATAATTGCAGAAAAGGGACGGAAAGTTAATAAGATTAAAACGCTATATAGGTGGTATCTTAGTTCAGGCTGCTATAACAAAATACCGTTGACTGGGAATCTTAACCAATGGAAATTTGTTTCTCACGGTACTGGAGGCTGGGAAGTCTAAGATCAAGGTGTGGGCAGATATGGTTCCTGGTGAGGGCTTTCTTCCTGGCTTGCAGAAGGCTGCCTTCTCACTGTGTCCTCACAAGGCAGAGAGAGAGTGAGCAAGCTCTCTGGTCTCTTCTTATAAGGGCACTAATCCCATCATGGGGACCCCCCTCTCATGAACTCATCTAAACCTAATTACCTCCCAAAGGCCCCACCTCCAAATACCATCACATTGAGGGGGAGGGCTTCAACATATGAATTTTGTGAGGACACAATTCAGTACACAGCAGGTAGTGAAGAACCAGAGTATAGAGGACCATTGAAGCCAGACTGAGGTGCCAGAATCTGCAGCAATAGAACATGGTCAAGAAGAAAAGAAATAACTAAGTTTGGTTCTTAGAGAGTTAGGGATGGTAGAGGAATAGCCAAGCAGAAATATCCTGGAGGGAGTTTGAAATCAATGGGTGGCTGAAGTTCAGGTGAGAAAACTGAACTGAGGTAACACTCAACCCTGTGAATTTTTAAGTACTTTGTTATTATTTATTATTAACATCCATTATGATACTTCATTCATAAGTGAAATCCATACCAAAAGTTGTTAAAAGCACTAGCCCTGGGGATTCTTTCTGTTAACAGCTCACCTAACACTGTCCCTCCTTGGGCTCAACACGGCTTCTCTTTTTGAACGGTTAAGCATATCAGCTCTAGCATCTGAGTGCCTAGATTAAAATCTTCATCTAGAGCTCTGTGACCTCGGGCAAGAAAAATCTCCAAGGGTCTCACTGAGGATTAACAAATAAATGTAAAGTGCTTAGTACAGGGTTTTTGTACTTAGCCCATATCTGACAAATGTTAGCTGCTCCTGAAAAATGTCTATTCTTTTCTGGAAGAGAGGGTGCTAAATTCAGGCCGTCCTCGCAGAGTGTTCCTTCTTTTGCTGTTTCTTTTTTTATTCAAAATCCTTAATAGAGCAGGAGAGGAAAAGAGGGAGGGAGACTAAGGAAGAGAAAGGGAAAACTGAGAAGACAATTGAGACCAAATGATTTCACATCTGTCACTGAGAAGCTGCCAGATGTATCTGCTTTCTGTCTTCAACAATTTGGGCAGGTTTTAAAGAACAGAAAGAGGGCCAGCTGTAAAATGAATGAGCACATGAATCAACGTGGCTGCATCTCGAAAACAGTGTAGAATGATAAAGGCAAGTGGCAGCAGTTTTACATTGCTTTACCATTGGTGTAATGTTTAAAAACACACGTCACAATTCTGTTTAATGTTGATACAAACATAGTAAAAATATAAAAACACAGGTGAGGAGGACGCACACTATAACTTCCAGGGAGTGGTAAGCTCTGGGAAGACAGAAGGGATGGGAAAGAAGCACAAAAGGGACCTCGACTGTATCTGTAATGTTTTTATTCTTTTTATTAAGCACTGAAGCAGTGGCAAAATATTAGCACTTTAAAAAATCTAGGTAGTAGATACATGGGTGTTATATTATTCTCATTACTTCTTTGAATGTCTGAAATATTCCCTAAAAATTTTAAACATAAAAAAGAGGACAATCTGCCTCATTGTTAAATCCATTCAAACTCCCACACACTGTAGAAATCGAGTTGTTCAGCTAAATCACATGTATGAATGATTTTCAGGAATGAGCCTGCTTCTCAGAATCAATTTGAAAAGAGTATAATGAATCTATTAAAAATAGGTTATGTTCTGTGTCACGTTTATGTTACCAAAAGAGATTTCAAATTCTGATATCTCGGTTGAATTACACATACTACCATATTATTGAGTTTTTCTTTCATTTGATTTAATTAACAGTTGATAGTAAGACCACATTACAATTTGGGGGCGCTTTGTAATTAACAGATTGGTTGTGTATACCTTAAGATTGCATATACCTTAAGAGTGTGTATACCTTAAGATCACCAGTGGGTTTCATCACAGGGGCAAACCCTGATTGATGGTGGCTGCCTGGAGTGCTGTGTTGAGACAATTGTGAAACAATATCTGGGCTCCACTGGACAGGCAACGGTCACCCAGGGAGGTATGTCAAGGGCAGAGTGGTAGAATGGGGCCCTGTGTGTCCCACTGATACTCCTGACACTTTCCTGATTCTCCTTCTGCCTCTCTCACTGTTTTTTCTCCATCTACCTTCACCTACCCCTTCTATCTTGGTGCTTCCAAGAATTTCCCCTCCCTCATTCCCCTTGATCTTCACTCAGCCTGCAACAGTCCCTGGCTGATTTCATCTTCATCCACAGCAGCCCTACATGCTGATGAGTTCCTCCTCTTCTGTTTACCTGTGAAGCCTTCCCAGGTCCATCTGGGCCAGGTGAGACACCCGCGCCCCGCTTTCATCCCCATGGCATGCACAGAGCATTTATCTCTCAGTATTCCAACTATTTGTCTACCCCATCTATCTCTGCTGTTGGGCTTTGAAAGAACAAGCCTGGGTCTTATTGATCTCTGCACTCCCAGCTTCTGGCACACAGTGAGCAATCAATAAATGTTTGTTAAATCAAAGAATGACTTAATGAATGTTGTCCTTATTTTGCAGAAAAGGAAACAGACTCAGAAGTTGGGGGTTTCTCAAGGTTTTCCTTCCTCCAAAACATCCCCATCTTTCCTCTAGAACAGAGGTTGGCAAACATCTTCTGTAAAAAAGCCAGATAGTAAATATTTTCAGCTTTCTGGGCCATAAGGCCGCTGTCACAACCATTTAACTCTGATGTTGTAGCTGGAAAGCAAACATAGACATGGCTGTATTGAAATACAATTTTGTTACAAAAGCAGGCAGTAGGCCAGATTTGGCCCATAGGCCATAGCTTGGGGACCTTGCTGTAGAAGATGGTAAAATAGACACTCCTATGTCTCTGGTTCCTTCACTGAACATCCTCTCTGCCTCAACCCAAATCCCAGAATCCTGATTCCAGTGTATCCATAGTCCCCGTTGGAGTTAGGTCAACAATCCCTTCATACCTCCAAACCAAGGAGTTGAGGAAGGCTTATGAGAAAACTGGCCGCAAAGCTGGGATCAAAAGGGAGGAGAGGACCTTGTTGACAACGGCTCTCAAGAGACCTAGAGGAATCCAAGCCCAACTGATCCACATCCTCCTTGATCACTTGTTTTAGGTTTTGTTTGTTTGTTTGTTTGTTTGTTTTTCGGTACGCGGGCCTCTCACTGCTGCAGCCTCTCCTGTTGCGGAGCACAGGCTCCGGACACGCAGGCTCAGCGGCCATGGCTCACAGGCCCAGGCGCTCCGCGGCATGTGGGATCTTCCCGGGCCGGGGCACAAACCCACGTCCCCTGCATCAGCAGGCAGACTCTCAACCACTAGGCCACCAGGGAAGCCTCACTTGTTTTGTTTTTGTATCCATTCAGCCAGTCTGTGCCTTTTGGTTGGAGCACTTACTCCATGATCACTCACTTTTGAATCCCCTTAACATTTCGAAATGAAAAGAGGTCCATTTCTTGGGGGCAGTGGACAAAGAAGAAAGTGGAACGAATAACTCCTTTCTATTCCCCCAACTCCCTTTCTGTGTTTCCAAATGACTAGTCTTTTTCTCTTCCAGAGACTACCTTAAACTTCTCCCACTCTTCTCATATTTCCTACCCTATTGTCCTCTCATTCACTGTCAGGAGATGACCTCATCTCCTCCTTCACAAAGGAAATAGAAACCATCAGAAGAGAACTCCTTCAGAATTCTGTCACTCATCCCAAACTTATCTGTACCCACTCTCTATTCCTTTTTTTTTTTAATTTATTATTTATTTTTGGCTGCATTGGGTCTTCGTTGCTGCGCGCGGGCTTTCTCTATTAGTGGCGAATGAGCGCTACTCTTTGTTACGGTGTACAGGCTTATTGCGGTGGCTTCTCTTGTTGCGGAGCACAGGCTCTAGGGCATGCGGGCTTCAGTAGTTGTGGCACGTGGGCTCAGTAGTTGTGGCTCGCAGGCTCTAGAGCGCAGAGGCGGTAGTTGTGGCACACGGGCTTAGTTGCTCCGCGGCATGTGGGATCTTCCCGGACCAGGGCTCGAACTCGTGTCCCCTGCATTGGCAGGCGGATTCTCAATCACTGTGCCACCAGCGAAGGCCCTCTCTCTATTCTTTCTTTTAACTTTTTATTTCTTTTTAAAATTCTCTTCCCATTTAGGTTGTCACATAATATTGAGCAGAGTTCCCTGTGCTATACAGTAGGTCCTTGTTGGTTATCCATTTTAAATATAGCAGTGTGTACGTGTCAATCCCAAACTGCCTAACTATCCCTTCCTCCTTCCCTTCCCCCCTGCACTCTCTATTCTTCCTGCCATAATGCAATAGGTGTCTAAGACTAATCCCTCCTTCTCTCCTCTGTGTCCCGGGTCTTTCCACCTTCTCAGGGAATGTGACTCCATCAATCATTTCTCTCTCCTGTATCTCTCAGTCTCTCTCTCTGAACTTCATCCCAAAGGCGCAGAGGAGCCTCTCTCCTGGTTCCATCAACATTTACATATGCGTGTCTCTACCATCTTGAAAATAAGTCTCTCAAACTCGTGACTTGCTCCAATCATTGTCCTATCTCTCCCCTACTTCCTTCATGGCCAAAGTTCTTGAAAGAGCTGTGTGATCATGGTTTTCACTTCATCATCTCCCAGCAATTCTTCAACTCATGAAAAATGTTTCTCCTCTATCATATCCCTGAAACTCTCTCCTTGAAGACCTGAAATAACCTTGTTTGTTGTTACATCCAACCTGGAATTCTTTGTCCTTATCTTTACTGAACTCCTGACACTATTCAACACTGTGGTCTTCCTTCTTCAAACATTCTCTTTCTGTGACTTTGGCAACAATCTCCTGGTTTTCCTCCTATGCTCATTCTTCCTTAAGCTTCTCTGTAGGCTCCAGTACCGCTGTCTATGCATTAAATGTTGGTGTCCTCAGAGTCCTCCACTAGGCCTTCTATTCTACCCTCCTCAGTCTACATGCTCCCCTAGGATGTCTCGTCAAATTTCCAGGCAATCCTTAAATAACCTGATGATTCTCAACGTTACTTGTTCAACCCAGAGCTCACTGCTGAGGCTACAGCCAGCTGGCCAACTGCCTAAGAGAATTAGAAATTATCCCTCTTCTCCTTTATTCACCACATCCAGTCCCATCTTTACAAAGCATTATCTTGTCCCCACCATCCCAGCCAGCTACCTCTCCTTTTCTTCACCCCATATGCAACAGCGTTTCTTGAAAATTCTCTTAAACTCTTCAATCAAGCTTACTACTATACAACGCCATTGAAACAGCTCTTGTCAAGATCACGCATGGCTCCTGCATTGCTAAAGGCAGTGGACAATTTTCAAGTCTCATCTTACCTTGATCTCTCAGCAGCATTTGACACAGTTAGTCACATACTTTCCCTTAATATCCATCCTTCACTTGGCTTTTCAGACACCACCTTCTTCTGGTTTACCTCCTTCCTCACTGACTTTCCTTCTCAGTCTTCTTGGCTCATTTCTCCTTTCTCCCTGACTCTTAACATTGGGGTTAACAAAGGCTCATTTCTTGGCCCTCTTCTCTACACTTATCCCCTGAGAGATCTTATCCAATCTCAAGCCATAAATGTCATCTCTAGATCTATGATTCCTAGATACATATATATCTTCAATCCAGACCTCTCTTCCAACCTCTATTCTCTTATATACAACTGCCTGCTCAACTTCTCCACTTAAATGCATCCTAGGCATCTCTGATCAAACCGAGATCCAATTCCAGTCCCAAACACCTCTTCTGCCCACAGCCTTCCACATGTCAATAGATGGGAATTCACTCTCCCAGTTGTACAGGCCCAAACCTTGGTCTCATCATATATAAGTTAACTCATTTCCTTTTATTATGCTTTCTCCATTTGTGTCTTTTTACCATGGTTTCAAGAATTTTTTTCAAGAGGGCTCCTAGGTACAAAGCTTGAGCAAGCTTAAAAATGTCTCCTTTATTCTCAAAGGATATTTAGACCTTCTTTCCCTCACAAGTTTGTAGAATTTGTTCCATGATCACCTGGTAATGAGTGTTGCATTAGTTCTTCTTTCCTGACCTCTCCATTCATCTTGTGATTTGTTGAATTTCATCACTGAAGTAGGTTTTTTTTTTTTTCAAACTCTTTTCTTATTGAATTCATGTTAATTTCCTCTGTAGCTCAAAGCAATTGCAGGGAACTTTAACTAGCTTCCTTGTTTTTTTTTTTTTTTTTTTTTTTTTTGGCATCTATTTTACGCCTGCTGTGCTCATTTAACTTTTTTTTAACATCTTTATTGGAGTATAATTTCTTTACAACGTTGTGTTAGTTTCTGCCGTATAACAAAGTGAATCAGCTATATTCATACGTATATCCCCATATCCCCTCCCTCTTGCGACTCCCTCCCACCCTCCTTATCCCACCACTCTAGGCGGTCGCAAAGCAGAGAGCTGATCTCCCTGTGCTATGCAGCTGCTTCCCACTAGCTATCTATTTTACATTTGGTAGTATATATATGTCAATGTTACTCTCTCACTTCATCCCAGTTTACCCTTCCCCCTCCCTGTGTCCTCAAGTAACTCTTCCTTTCATTTCACTCACCTGCAGAATGCTTCCTTAGTTACCATGTTGCTACATGTTGCTCATGCTTCAAATGTACAGCTCTACCCAGTTCTTCATTCTGCTTTGTAGAAAGGGGATGACAACTTCTTAACCTTATCTAGGACCTTTTTTCCCCCCTTCCAGCTACATTCTGAGGCCAGGGAACTGTATTCCGTCCACTTTCCTATAGCCTGAGGGCAGGAACTTGGGAACGAGCTTGGCAAACTTCCTGCAGCTTTTGGTATAGGACTGGGCTTACCTTCTCTTCTAAGATTTTGTCAACGTCCAGGCTGGGGTACCCCCTTTCCATGGGGGTGGAGGGAGGAGCGGGTGTTCTCGGGCTTCATCTCAGTTCCCTGACTCATGGAATCCTGGCAGATGATAACACCCGGGGATTTTTCCTGGCTCAGGAAAACCTGAGATCATAGGTGGAAACCTCTACTCTTGGAAGAGATTTCCTTGCCTTTTCTCTAAGTTCCCTACTCCCAATTTTGTCAGCTTCAATTCAAATCGGGGCATTGGTGGGAATTCTCAAGGTTTTGCACCTTCCTTCCTTTCTTTGTGTCACTCTCTGGGGAAAGGGGGATATAAGGGCTGCACTAAGTCACACCAGAATCTGCTTTTCTTTTTGTCGGGCGCTCTTCAGTTTATAGCATGAGGACAAGGTCTTTTCCCTTGTTTGGTTGTTGCTGGCAATTATTTTTAACTGGTTTATTTCATTGAGTGATGGCGACAGTGATTCTGGAAGCAAAAAAGTGGTTTTTTTTAATTGTTTGGAGACTGGCCATTTCACTCTACCATCCTTAGGGACAGGGTTGGGTGCGGGAGGAGATGAAATGTGGTGAACTTACACAGACCCCAGCCTGGTGGCAGCGGCAGGCTCTTCTCAGGGAGCCTGGTATTTTTTTTCCAAAGGATATCTGGCTACCACAACCCTCATTTACTCTTTCTGCTGCCCTGTGTTTTCTCAGCAAGGAGTAGTGTCACCCTTAACACAGAAAGGGCTTCTATTGTACTTGACTTTAGAACAGCACAAGTGGGAGAACCAGGAAGCTGCTCCCCACTCAGCAACCAGGCTCAGGAAGGAAGCAGCCCAGCAGTGTGAAGGAGTGGAGATGAGAGCAGGTGGGCTGAGCCCCAGGCACTGTAATAAAGACACAGCGTGACAGAAGGAGACGGGTGGGAAATCCGGGCTTGGGCAGTGGTCTTGGGATGGAGTGGGGGAAAAGACGGAGGTGAGATGGGTGGGAGATCTGCAAATCTGACATCTCCCATCATCACACAAGGTCCACAGCTGCCAGTGGGAGAAAACCAGCATCCCCGAGGAGCAATGAAAACATGGTAATTGAGCATTGGAGCTTCGAATTAGTGAGCAAATCCCAAGAAAACCCTGACACAATGGGCTTTGGCCTCAGAAGGCAGAAACCTTTTAAGTGCCAATGATCATCGCTCTGCTCTGCATCTTAGGCTCTGTCTCGGTGATGGATGGCCACCCGCACAGTGCCCTGGCATTTCGAAGCACAAAATAATTGGCTGCAGCAGGTTGTCGGACGCCTTTGTGGGAAGGAAGCTGCAAAAACAAATTCTATCAACTCAAATATTTTTTGATATTTGGAATCGGAGAGCACAAATTCTGTTATGTGACTTCTCCACGAAATGAAATTGTTCTTTACTATAAAACCAAAAAGAGTAAAATGAAAACAGCCCTCCATATTTAGCAGTTAAATAGCCATTTGCTTTAAAGAGATTTTTGGATGTTTTTTGTTCCTCTCTGTATCATCCCTGTAAAGGGCATAGAGTTCTCCACTTCTTTGAAGGAGAAACTGAAGCAACAATAACCCAAGAGTATAGAGTTAGCAGAGCTGTGAAAGCTTAGTAACAGTAGCTACACTTTATTGATATGGCTAATATTAGTTAATGAACGAATGGATATTAATGTAGCTAAACTTAATGCTGGCACTGGGTTACTCATTTAGTCCTCCCAACAGCCAGATTATTACTGTTATCTCTATTTTACAGAAGAGAATGTGACTTGAACAGGTTCAAGAGCTTGAACAAAACCACACAGCTAGCACCTGGTGAAGTTAGGACAAGACACAGGTCATCTGACCTCAGAGCCTCTTCAATCACCACGTGCCTGCCTAGTTATCTATTGCTGCACGACGAACTAGCCCAAAATTTACTAGCCTAGGGGTGGAACTTCCGGAATGGTGGAGGAAAACTTGGTGGCTTAAAACAACATCTGTTATCTCATGGTTTTTGTGGGTCGAGAATTGGAGCACAGCTGGGTGCCTCTGGCTCTGGGTCCCTCCCAAGTCTATAATCAAGGTGTCAGCTTGGACTGCAGTATCTCAAGGCTCGAGTGGGAAAGGATCTGCTTCCAAGCTCACGCCCATGCTCGCTGGCAGGATTTCGCTCCTTGCTGGCCCTTGGCCAGATGCCACCCCGAGTTCCTTGCCCCATGGACCTCTCCAAAGGGCACAACGTGGCAGCTTGCTGTATCAGAGCAAATAAACAAGAACCAGAGAGAAAGAGTCTGAGCGAGATGGAAGTCCCAGTCTTTTGTAACCTAATTTTGCCACAGTCTGTTCATTAGAAGCAAGAGTCGCTAGATCCAGCTCACACTTAAGGGGAGGCGGTTACACAGAGGATAATTCCTGTGGATGCCAGGAAGCAGTGATCCTTGAGAGCCATTTCAGAAGCCGCCTGTCACCGTAACTGCCCCTCTCCCATCACTCACTGGGGCAGGCTAAATGGTATGATTGTATAATGTGACTGTGACCCCCTAGCCACAGTCCAGAGCTGGACACCTGACCCAAACCTGGCCAGTTAGATACGTTCCCCCACGGGAATTCAGAATTACAATCCAGAGACCCTGGTTGGTTTTTAGGAGAGGCTTCAAATGGACTGAAATTAACAGGAGCTATGAGGCAGCCATCTTCGGCTGTGCTCCAAAATAAGCAGAGAGCCACATATGAGGGGGGCGGCGGGGAAGGGGAGGAAGAAAGAGAGAGACAGATAGATAGATAATGCTTCCTCCTCTGGATTTGAGAGGTGCAATAAGAAGTTTAGGTTTCTGTCACGTGTAACCAGGGGTGATAGTCATAATACTTAACCACCGATAAGGCGCAAATGCCAACCAATCCAGAGGGAACTCACCGTAAACATCTAGTGCAGCCCACTGCTGGACTCTGGGTGCTCATCAGCTCTTGCCCCCCACCACCACCACAGTTCACCTCTTTCCCACCTCGACCACACTGCTGCCCTCTGAGAGTGAGGCTGCAGGAAAGTGTGACCTAAGAACCTCAGGATCACCAGAGCAGGACCACGCAGCAGATCACACAAACTGTAGTGCGATCACAGCTTTCCTCTGTAGCCCACTGGGGAGTCAGTATCGCTTTCAGACAACTCACAGATGAGTTTTTGTGATAATGTCAAGTGCGTTCACTGTGATCCCTGCAGTAACACACACAAGTGGCCTATACAGGGATGGAAAGCTTCCATCTGATCTGTGTGAGAAGGGGCTAGATCCACTAGTGGGTTGTGGGATTTGGGGAACTTGCCACTCCGTCTAAAACAGGAACATGGAGCTCCTTGATACACTCCAGGGACTGGGAACCCCTAGACTGTATGCACAGAGAGTTGTGGGTACTCACAGGTATGTAGGTAACATCAGGCACTCCAATGACATGACGAAGACAAGACAAAATGAAGACAAGACAAAAAGAGAAGAGGTGCTGTTTAGGGAAAGGATTAGGTTTCTTATGACTATTTTTTAAATTAAATCAACTGAGAGTCAGCAAAATCAGTGAACGCTCACCCAGCCTGATTCTGCTCAGGAACAAGGAGTAAACACAGCATTCCTCTCTAGACTCGGAAGAATTTCCACCCTGACTCCTTGTCTCCCCACCATTTTCTTTCTCCATTAGGAATAAACTTCAATGAGTGCCATCTGAAAGCCGGTAAGGAATTGATCACTGAAGGAAGTTTTGCCCTGCACATTAAACCAAAATCTGATTTCCTTTTGAGATATCCCATTGAGTTAAACCTCTGCATGAGAGCTATACGGTCAGAGGATTTTTTTTCCTACGTTAGATATTGTGGATGATTGCTCTGCTTCCTTGTCCAATGATATATGGGGTAAATTGTTACAATTTGCAACAAAGACAGATTTATGCCCCTGTCTCACAACTGAGCGTGGTGTGCACGTTTCTTTCTTTAAAAAAGTAAAGTATATACTTCGATGCACTGAAGTGGAGATCAATATTCATAATTATAAGTCATAACTCACAATACAAATTTTCCTTGAATCAGGAATTTTTCCCTAGAAGAGATTTTTCTTAAGGTATATGTTACTTTTATAATTAAAGGAAGGAGGAAAAAAATATATATATATATATATGCAGTCGTCATTTTTTTATCAGAGCTTTAGATGAATTAATTGCAAAATCCGGTCCTACATTACCAATTGGACGTGCAGCAACCACATGTTTCTATGTGGAGATGTCCTCTGGAGGTTCATCATCATCAGGAAGAGTGCATGATACTTTCTGAGCACTCACTGAGTGCCCGGCACCACACTAAACACTAGGCACGCATCCGCTCACTGGAGCCTCACAGCAACCCTCCCAATAACTATCATTATCTCCATTTTACGGAAGAGGAAATTGAGTCATCAGAAGGTTCAGAAATTTAACCAAAGGTGCACGTTTAGTAACTGGGAGAGCAGGGATTCGGAACCAGGTCTGTTTTATTCCAATGTTTCCTCTGAACCACTGTCTTTGATCCCTAAACTTGAGACTCTAAAAATATCAAGTTGCCTTAGGCATTTAGTAATATAGTTAGTAACCTTCCAAATAGTCTCACCCAGCATCACCCCGCTCCTTCAACTGGCCTACGTAAAACTTTAAGTACCGTATCAGTTAGCTACTGCTGCAGAGTAAACTCTCCCCAAAACTAAGCAACATGAAACGGTAAGTACCTGTGATTGCTCGAGTCTGCATGGGTCAGCTGAGCAGTTCTTCTGGTCTCTGCTAGACATACTCACGTAACTGAGGTCAGCTGTGGGTCATGTAGGCAGTCCTGCTGACCTTAATTGGGCTCTCACACCACTGGGGTCTGTAGGTTACTGATGGCCTGGTCCTGATGGCCTCGTCTGGGACAACTAGCCTGTGCTCCACGTGGTCCTCACCCTCCAGCAGGCTAGTCCAGGCTTTTTCATACGACAGTGGCAGGGTTTCAAAAGCAAGCAAGAGATTGCAGAAGAGTGCAAGGCACCTGGAGGCCCCGGCTTGAAACTAAAAGATGCCACATTCTATGGCCCAAAGCAAGACATAAGGCGAGCCTGGAGTCAGAGTGGGCAGGGACTAGAAATTCTCACTGCAAAGGTATGGAGTCACTAACTGGGGCCATTGATGCAATCAATCTTCCACAGTGAATAGCTGTGGAAACAGTCAAACACCTATTTTGACACCAGTAACAATACTGGTTGAATGCAGGGTATGTGTGGACTCTCTCACAACCTCTGTATTACAATTGCCCCTCATATGAAAGGAAACTGAGGCTTAAAGAAATGAAGAAACTTGCTCGCAATCTGACGCTTCTGCACGAAGGACATAGCCTCAGCTTGGCTGGCTCTCCAACCAACTGGGCCCTGAGCCAGAGGCTCTGGTAGCTTCTTTTCTTAAAAAGCATAAAGGGCTTCCCTAGTGGCGCAGTGGTTAAGAATCCGCCTGCCAATGCAGAGGACACAGGTTGGAGCCCTGGTCCTGGAAGATCCCACATGCCTGTGCGTCACAACTAGTAAGCCTGCGCTCTAGAGCCCACGAGCCACAACTACTAAACCCGTGCGCCACAGCTACTGAAGCCCGCGTGCCTAGAGCCCGTGCTCCGCAACAAGAGAAGCCACTGCAATGAGAAGCCCGCGCACCGCAACAAAGAGTAGCCCCCAATCGCCGCAACTAGAGAAAGCCTACGCGCAGCAACGAAGACCCAATGCAGCCACAGATAAAAATAAATAAATTTATTTTTTTAAAAAAAGCATAAAGATTGATCTGTACCTACCTGGTCCCAAATGTGTATTCAAGGGTTTAGCCCTTTGATTTTTCACCCTTTCAGTGGAGGGTCCTATGAAATTGATAGGACCTGAGAGCTCACAACTCTGAAAAAGCTCCTTCTCGGTTTACTGCTCTGGGAGCTTTTGCTCTAATTCCAAAGTGTGCGTGGTGCCTGGTGGCATAATAGCCTTCTTTAGAACGGTAAACAAGATCAGTCTCAGCTATTGGATTTCATGTCCTATAAGTACATTGGAGGAATGAACAGGGGCTAGGGACCAGGCACTTCGGAAGGCCTTTGTTTCTTCATCTGCAAATGATAAATATTTAACCTGACCCTGTCTCTCTCATAGAATATTTAGGAGGACCCAAGGAGGCAATGAGTGCGAGTATGCTTTACGAAGATAAAAGGTCTGCGGGTGTGACGCAGAGCAAAGGAGGGGAGGAAGCAGAATAGAACAGGAGACAAGAGGAAAGAGGGTAGAACAGGATCTAGGAGAAGAGAAAAGGTGGACTCCTCTACCCAGGAGGAGTCTAAAACTGCCTACATAGGCTCAGTTTTAGGCTACAGAAACTCTTACCCAGACCCTTATGTGAAAAGCAGACAACCCCTTACTCACAAGTAATACATTGGCTACTCTGCCCCCTGCTGACCATCATGTGTAAGAGCATAAACACTGAACAGCCAGTGAAAACAATGAACTTGGGTTTCAGTGACCACCAGACCACACATGTACCAAGGAACCGATGAGGACTTTCTGCCTACTCAGCCCCAAGGCTGCTTATTAGGCCTAGTTCAGAATCTCCCCCCTCCCTTCTCCTTTTCCCCCAGGGATCCAGAGAATCAGCATTTGTTCCTTTACCTCAGGCACTGGTACCATCCACTCTCTAAGTTATGGTTGTAACATGGGACCCAGTCTTCCCAGCTTCTCTGTTCTCTGCAAAGACAAAGCCCATGGATCATTATTTCTTTCCAGCGTTTTACTGCTAATCACCGTGGAGAAATGGCAGGTGGGGCGGGGGGAGTGGAGAGGGTTGCAATACAGCAAAAAATTCAACCCCGTTATTAAAAAATGAAGGGACTTGCCCAAGGTCACAGAGTTAGTAAGCAAGGGAGCTGGGATTTGAATGCAGGCTTTCTGATTCCAACACCCACAAGCTTAACCATTAGAATACACTGCCCCTCACTACAAGTAATGAGACTGATCTTTGTAGCTTATAGGCTCTGGGACTTAGTTTGCATTTTAATCCCCATTCTGCCTTCCTGTCATTTGCCATCTGTGTGAACTTGGACAGTATACTTAAATTCTTGAAGCTTCAGTTTCCTCATCTGTAAAACAGAAAGAAGAATAGAATCTACCTTACATAATTATGACAACTATTAAATAAAATGGTGCATATAAAGCACATTGCACAGAGCCTGGCAACACTAAGCACTTAACCAATGATAATTATTCTTTTATTCTTACATTTTTTTCTACTGTACCAAATCCATTTACTGTGAGAAGAAACCTAATTTTTTTTACGCCCAGCTCTGCCATTAACTCACTCTATGATTGAGGAGTTATCACTCATTTGGATCAAAGCAGAAGCCTCTTCTCTCTACTCCGTGCTTCTCTGTTGCCACCTCCAATAGCCTATTTTTCTTAGACGGCTAGAGTAGCCCTTTCAAAATAATATCAAATCACTTTGCTTCCCAGCTTAACACTTCCCAGTGGTTTCACAGTGCACAAAGAACGACATCCAAAACACTTGCCGTGACTTGCAAAATCATGCATGATACGACCACTGCAGTGCCACCCCTTCCCTCACTGTGATCCAGTCACACTGGCCTTCCTTCTGCTCTTGAATATAACAACTTATTCCCTTGTGGTATTTGCCAGAGTAGCAGCCAGAAAATTCTTCACTTTGACCTTTGCAAGGCTGACTCCTTGTCAACTCAGATCCCAATTCAAAAATCCATTCTAGAGGCATGTTCCCTTACTCCCATGGCCAACCCCTTTCCCAGTCACTGTCTCATTAGCTTGTTTTATCTTCTTCCCAGTATTCACCACTATCTGAAACTATCTTACTTATTTATTTATTTGACTGGTTTTCCCCCTGTGTCACTCCATCAGAATGTAAACCACCGAAGAGCAAAGAAGGTAGTTAGAACTTTTTCTGTTTTGTTTACTACGGAGGCCCTGCAGTAACAGAAGCTCAGTGCCTGGCATCTAGTAGATCTTTAAGACATAGAGATTGAATTAATGAACAAATGAAGGAATTCAATTAGCCCAAGACCCATTTATGAAACAAGATTCCCTTGGGTTCAGTGGTAATGAAATTTCTTTCTAGCTCTAAAATTCGAAGAACCTTGGAACATTTGGGGGCCCTAAGCCAAGTATAGGGAATAGAGAGTGATCTGTCTGGATTGTGGAATTCTAGGAGATGTTACTGATAATTGATGTTTGCCTAATGATGGGAACAAGGTTTTAATCATCTTCCATATAACTCAGTCACATTTTGTCCAAATGTCCCCAAAACTTCTCTCACTGTAATATTTCACAACCTTCTCTTAGGTTTAGCTTTATTATCTCTTCTGTATTCCTGTAATCACAACCTAGGACAAGCAAAAGGGCACTATCAGAAAAGATGGTGGTTGACACTGGCTGATAGGACCTTTGCCTCTAATCCAGAGATGTTTGTTGACTCTCAGAGTTCTCATTTTATGAGTATTTTCTTTCGAGAATGTTCCATTTTACACCATCCATGAACAATGAAAACCCTTTACAGATGGACCTGGGCTGTATCCAACATCTTGGCACTAAAACTACCACGGTGATACTTACCTAGATCAAATTTATTTTGTTTATTTTTATTTATTTATTTATTTTTGGCTGCGCTGGGTCTTCATTGCCACGCACAGGCTTTCTCTAGTTGCGAGGAGGGGGGGGCTACTCTTCCTTGCAGTGCGCGGGCTTCTCACTGCGGTGGCTTCTCTTGTTGCAGAGCGTGGGCTCTAGGCGCGTGGGCTTCAGTAGTTGTGGTGCACGGGCTTAGTTGCTCCGCGTCATGTGGGATCTTCCCGGACCAGGGCTTGAACCCGTGTCCCCCTGCACTGGCAGGCAGATTCTTAACCACCGCGCCACCAGGGAAGTCCTCCAGATCAATTTTTAAATTAATCAGTTCAACAAACATGTATTCAGCACCTGCCATGTGCAGTCAAAGGGAGATCAAAAGAGACACCAGTACCTATTCTTATAAAGCATCCATTGATCAACCACCAAAGCTATGTAAGTGCCACTTGTCAACTCTGATGAAGATGATGGCAAAACATTCTCAGGAATCCTGTAGAGTAGGTAAGAGAATGCAGGCTGAGAACAGAACAATACTTACAGATGAAGAACAAAGGGTAAGAAATATTAACCGGCAATGTAAATAGAGCTCTGAATAGCTTTCTACATTTAACCTCTTTGAAACCACTCTCTTTTGAGACTTTGCTTGTTTATGTGGATCTAATCAGCATGTTTGTTTGCGAGTTGAGGAACCACAGGGCGCCGAGCCTATGATTTCAACACAGGGAAAACCCACTTCCTTGACATCCTGATGTCCTCATGTGCTTGTCTCCTTGCACACATTAATTTGCGATCATCTCTGGGGAAAGTAGGGAGGAGTCTGCAGAGACAGAAAATAGAAAGAGACAGGTGAGGTCTCAGGCAATGCACAAAGCCCCGTTAATAGGCAGTTCTGGAGGGGAGGAGATTGCGTCAGCTTCAATAGCAGATGAGCCTTGCCTTATTTTTCTTTGCTCATCTGACCAGGTACTCCATAAATGTCAGACAGAGGATGAGAAGAAGTAAACATGTTATTAAGAAAAAAGAAGGGAGCCATCTGGTTCATGTCAGATGTCTGGACTGTAAAATATTGCAATGCCCAGGTGACCTTGGGGAAGCTTGCACCAGTATTATACCGGCCATTTACGCAGCTATATTGAACTCTCTGGTTTGAGCTACAGAGTGTATTTACCTCAATTGCAAATAGAGGTGCTCTTTGAACATGTGTGCTCTCTTCCTACTCTCTTGAGTTGACTGTGTTCTCTTTGGCTGGATTTTCTCTAAGCCAACATATAGGCATGTGGAAGGTATGTTTTGCCGCAGGAGAGCCTGCTGTGTTTAGCAATCCCTCAAAACGTAAGAGAAGCATTTCTCCAGATGGCAGGGTGCTTTAGGTTCAGAGGGATGTGTTCTTGGCCATCAGCAAGGCTTAGTCCTCGCTGTTGGCCAGTCACGCACTGAGCATCACGTGCAGCTGTGCACTGTGACAATCGGCCACAGGTCTGGGCACTGGGCTAAGTACTGTTATTTGAACCTTCTGCGAAAAAGTAAATACTACACAGCAGAATTGAACTAAATTATTCAACTCCCATACTTACACATCTTAAGGAGAACATTTTATTAAAGATCTTTGAAGTCAGAGAGGTCTGGATTTAAATCTCCACTCCACCCCCTCGTAACTGTGTAACCTTGAGCAATTTATGAAATCTCCTTGGGAATCCACTTATTTATCTTTAAATGGAGATAAGAATGGTGTCAACCTCGCGCAAACAGCGTTATTACGAGGATTAAGGGAGATAATACATGCAAAGTGCTCTGAACAGTGGCTGACAGCTAACAAGGGCTGTTTTCGATGCACAGATTTCCACATTGATACATTCAGCTGTATAGTCAGAGAATATTTTTCAGGGTCGGAAAGAGGAGAAACTGAGCATAAAAGTGCGTCTTCTGGTGGCTAGCTCAAGAGGTTTTAGGATGCCTTTTTTCACATACCAAATCTATTTAGTGGGCAGAAATCAGTACTGTGGACAGGTCTGCCAACAGCAAATAGGGCAGAAGGTGCTGGCTTTGAACTTGGCCAGCTATACTGGTGTTTTTAAAACTGTGGATATAGCAAAATCAATACTAGAGGGCTGTGACCAGCATTTTTTAGATAAAAGAATGGAATAAAACTGCACAGTGTTTTTGCACAGAGTAAGTACTATTTCATGAACTCGTGTGTGTGTGTACTGAGATTTATATATATACACACACATATAAGTCAATAGTTAGCAAACCACTGATCCACTTTTCTTTAGAAAAATCCATTCTCAAAGTATTTCTAGCTTGACTGTCGGTGTCTCCCTTTGGTTGAAGACACACATGCCATTTCTCCTGGTCTAGCCACAATGAATAAAGCAGCTCCAATGGTCCAGCAAGCCACATCTCTGGGGAACTTAAGTTAGCACTCCAAATATCAAAAACACTGAGTCAAAACATCAGTCAGACATCTGGGGTTTGATCTATCTGATGCTCAATAACCAGGCAAATTCTTTTTTCCCACAAGGCGGATAAGTTGAAGAGTACTACCCAAAAGTTGGTTCACCAGTGGGAGCGCTTATGAACTGTGGAGCCCTCTACAGATGCATCTGCTTTAGAATACCAATCTGGGTAAGAACAACCCAGGAGAGACACTGGGAAGTTTGTCTTGGCCTGAGGCCACAGAAAAGTTTCCTGGAAAACATCTTGCCAAATAGCTCTTCTCACAAGTTACTCAGTAAAAGAGCTGAAGATGGGCCCAGTTTGCAGCCAAAGAAGCATGACAAAAATCAGGGCAAAACAACCCAGCATTCACAACCCAAGGAAACAATCTCACTTAAGAGGGATCACAGGGTTGGGAACGTCTGCCTGGTTCAGAGTAGGCAACCTAATGACTGTCAAGTCAATGAATGAATAAATGAACTAACAGCTTCCTAGAAAAAGATACAGGAGAATGGTGAACCTGACCTATGGCCTACATATAACGCAGAGCTAGGCATACTCTTCTTTCCTCAGGATTTAGACCTAATGCATTCCACTAATGGCATGCAAAATAAGTGTAATTAATACATGGGCAAACATTTACAAAACTGTAATGCTTATGTAATTTATCATACCATATTGTTACCTTCTATTTATGGCAAATAATAATGGTAGTGAGATAAATTTTCCTTATGAAAGAAATTATTTAAGCAAAAATATGGGTCAGAATTTTTTTAATATTTATTTATTTAGTTGCACCAGACCTTAGTTGCAGCAGGTGGGCTCCTTAGTTGTGGTACGTAAACTCTTAGTTGCAGCACGCATGTGGGATCTTAGTTCCCTGACCAGGGATCAAACCCGGGCCCCCTGCATTGGGAGTGCAGCGCCTTAAGCACTACTCCACCAGGGAAGTCCCTGGATCAATTTTTTTAAATTGTGTAGATAAGAGCGCAGGTGGTACAAAGCTGTGGTAAGAATCACTATGGCAACGTAAGAGCACATGACGTTTAGGAAATACTGTATTACACATGGTGAGCAAAGAACCTAAATTCAAGATCAAGACTTGAATCTTGGCTTCTTCTTGGTCTCTCTAAACATAGCAGCCCATCCTCTCTCCACTTTGGTGTCTACAGCCACTAAATAGGGTATGACAATGCTGGTAGCATTTACATATTTGGTATGAAGGGCGGCGGCACCTAAGCTCAGCCACAAAGTGGTACAGAAAATCTAAATATGACAGCAAATCGAAATCCCAAGTCCTTCACACACAGTCCACTGAGCAGCTGTTGATGTTTACATGTTTTAGACAGTTTGCCTTCGGCTGGATTCAATTCAGTGACCTAGACATGAAAGACTGGCTGTGCCCCAGTTCTAAGTTTCTGAGTTGTGTTGTCCTGTCCCTCTGCTCTTACTGTTCCTATCAAAGTGGGCTCCAAAAGTCCAAAGGGGCTTCCTATAATACATTTCTTTCTGACCTTTTTCTTAAACGAGGTAGCTTTAAAAATTAAAGTAACACCCACATAGCTAAAGGCATGTTCATGCCTGCATTCTCTAGGTACACTTCAGTAATTTCACTAGACAGAAGGCATATTTCAGAGAAATTATTCTTAAGCAGTGATAGTTACAGGGCTAAAGTCCCAATTTGAATTTTTAAAAAGATCAAAGAGTAGCAAGGATGAAATAGTATCTCTTAAACGGGCACTGTCATTCTAGGTAATCCACAGGATTGCTATAAAGCAAAAATTGCAAACCAACAGCGCATAGACTGGATCAGACCGATAGATGGGGGTGGGGGGAATGTTGGGGGCACAAAGAGGGAGGACAGGCAGGGGAGGATTTATTAGAATGAATTCCCTAAATCTTTAAATTGGGAGTTCTCACATTAAAATGTTAATTTCCACCTTCTTTTGACAAAATACAAATATCTGACAACACTGGGCCTTGGGACCACATTCAGGTGGAATTCGGGAGCGGCTGTCCCCTTTAGGTGGGCCATGTACTTTCCAGTTAACCAGAGTCCCTGCTTATCCCTTTTGTGCTACACCCAACCCCTCTGCCTTCCTTATACTACCTGCCTGAGACCAGAGGACAGTGAAAGGTCACTGTCACTTTTCACCATAAAATTGGCCTCCTCTGTCCAAAGGTGCTCAGGAAGGCGACTAAGTTTCATGAGGGCAGGCATTCACTGTGTCCATTTTCTATTGTATCCCTAGCATCTAACATATATCAGGTACTCTGTATGTTTCTGGGATGGATGGATGGAAGGCAGGAAGGAAGGAAAAAAGGAAAGATCTTGGGCCCCTCATTGGAAAAGAGGAACATAATTAAGCACCTCAAAGTCATCAGAAACTATTGCCTTGTTTATGTGGCTCAGGAGAAGTATGGTGGCTCCGTAGCCCAACCACAGAAAGGGTTATCAGCTCACACTATATCCATTGTTCTAAAAACTCTTCCTCCTGAAGAGGAAAGAAGCAAATGAAGGAAAGAGAAGAGGGAATTTCCCAAAGATTTAAAAAAGAGTATATTGGCTAAGAACATGGACTTTGGTATCAAAAGAACCTAGGTTTGAATCTTGGATCCACCACTCACTAGCTGTTTGACCTTGGCTAAGTTGCTTGATTTCTCTGGCCCTCAGTTTTCTAATATTTTAAATGGGGATCATGTTTACCTTGTAGGGGTTTGTGAGTAACCGATAAGATGGTACGTGCAAAGCAGTTAGCAGTTAGCAAATAGTAAAGTCTCAATAAACATTGTAGGTATCGGTCCTCACTTGCTACTGAATCATCGGTTTTTTCTTTTCACTGGATTATTCCCATAAGCATAAAACATACAGTAATAGCTATTTTTTTTAAAAAAAAGGATAAGGTAAGAAAATGCTCAAAGAAAAAAAATAATTGTGATGGGGATATGTCAAAAAGACATAGGAACCAAATGAAAGAGCTCTCAACGGTCAAAGCTGAAATAACTTCCGCAACAAAATAAAATAGTACTAGATTACAACTCAAAGTATAAAGTAGAAGTCCATGGGTCCATACTAATATACATGACTGAATGAATAAGTAAGTAAATGAAGGAGACTAGCTAAATGCAGAAGAATTTCAAATAATTTATGAAGATACTCTGCCCTCAAGGAGGTGGAGCATAGCATTTCTTAACTTTAGACTGTGCAGAATGACTTCCTTTCAGAGAGTACAGCCTGGAAAGGGGGTAAAAGAGCGACTTCAGAGTAGAGAAGCCTGGAAAACACTATCTTATCCAGATTATCAAGCTGAACATCAACATGGTAAGTCTTGTTGACAGAATGTACTCTTGATGTAATATGATGAGAAGAGTACTTTTTGAAACATTTTTATTGGAGTATAATTGCTTTACAATGGTGTGTTAGTTTCTGCTGTATAACAAAGTGAATCAGATATACATATATCCCCATATCTCCTCCCTCTTGCATCTCCCTCCCACCCTCCCTATCCCACCCCTCTACGTGGACACAAAGCTTAAAAAAAAGGATAAGGTAAGAAAATGCTCAAAGAAAAAAAATAATTGTGATGGGGATATGTCAAAAAGACATAGGAACCAAATGAAAGAGCTCTCAACGGTCAAAGCTGAAATAACTTCCGCAACAAAATAAAATAGTACTAGATTACAACTCAAAGTATAAAGTAGAAGTCCATGGGTCCATACTAATATACATGACTGAATGAATAAGTAAGTAAATGAAGGAGACTAGCTAAATGCAGAAGAATTTCAAATAATTTATGAAGATACTCTGCCCTCAAGGAGGTGGAGCATAGCATTTCTTAACTTTAGACTGTGCAGAATGACTTCCTTTCAGAGAGTACAGCCTGGAAAGGGGGTAAAAGAGCGACTTCAGAGTAGAGAAGCCTGGAAAACACTATCTTATCCAGATTATCAAGCTGAACATCAACATGGTAAGTCTTGTTGACAGAATGTACTCTTGATGTAATATGATGAGAAGAGTACTTTTTGAAACATTTTTATTGGAGTATAATTGCTTTACAATGGTGTGTTAGTTTCTGCTGTATAACAAAGTGAATCAGATATACATATATCCCCATATCTCCTCCCTCTTGCATCTCCCTCCCACCCTCCCTATCCCACCCCTCTACGTGGACACAAAGCACCAAGCTGATCTCCCTGTGCTATGTGGATGCTTCCCACTATCTATTTTACATTTGGTAGTGTGGATATGTCCATGCCACTCTCTCACTTCGTCCCAGCTTACACTTCCCCTTCCCCATATCCTCAAGTCCATTCTCTATGTCTGTGTCTTTACTCCTGTCCTGCACCTAGGTTCTTCTGAACATTTGTGTTTTTTTTAGATTCCATATATGTTAGCATACGGTATTTGTTTTTCTATTTCTGACTTACTTCACTCTGTATGACAGTCTCTAAGTCCATCCACCTCACTACAAATAACTCAATTTCATTTCTTTTTATGGCTGAGTAATATTCTATTGTATATATGTGCCACATCTTCTTTATTCATTCATCTGTCGATGGACACTTAGGTTGCTTCCATGTCCTGGCTATTGTAAATAGAGCTGCAATAAACATTGTGGTACATGACTCTTTTTGAATTATGGTTTTCTCAGGGTATATGCCCAGTAGTGGGATTGCTGGGTTGTATGGTAGTTCTATTTTTAGTTTTTTGAGGAACCTCCATACTGTTCTCCATAGTGTCTGTATCAATTTACATTCCCACCAACAGTGCAAGAGGGTTCCCTTTTCTCCACACCCTGTCCAGCATTTATTGTTTCTAGATTTTTTGATGATGGCCATTCTGACCAGTGTGAGGTGATACCTCATTGTAGTTTTGATTTGCATTTCTCTGATGATTAGTGATGTTGAGCATCCTTTCATGTGTTTGTTAACAATCTGTATTTCTCCTTTGGAGAAATGTCTATTTAGGTCTTCTGCCCATTTTTTGATTGGGTTTTTTTTTTTTTTGATATTGAGCTGCATGAGCTGCTTGTATATTTTTGAGATTAATCCTTTGTCAGTTGCTTCGTTTGCAAATATTTTCTCCCATTCTGAGGGTTGTCTTTTCATCTTGTTTATGGTTTACTTTGCTATGCAAAAGATTTTAAGTTTCATTAGGTCCCATTTGTTTATTTTTGTTTTTATTTCCATTTCTCTAGGAGGTGGGTCAAAAAGAATCATGCTGTGATGTATGTCATGGAGCTTTATAGTGTCCGGCCTTACATTTAGGTCTTTAATCCATTTTGAGTTTATTTTTGTGTATGGTGTTAGGGAGTGTTCTAACTTCATTCTTTTACATGTAGCTGTCCAGTTTTCCCAGCACCACTTATTGAAGAGGCTGTCTTTTCTCCATTGTATATTCTTGCCTCCTTTGTCATATATTAGGTGACCATATGCACATGGGTTTATCTCTGGGCTTTCTATCCTGTTGTATTGATCTATATTTCTGTTTTTGTGCCAGTACCATACT
>NW_020185335.1:2108699-2146382 GCF_003031525.2 Neophocaena asiaeorientalis asiaeorientalis | reverse complement strand
TTTTTTGATATTGAGCTGCATGAGCTGCTTGTATATTTTTGAGATTAATCCTTTGTCAGTTGCTTCGTTTGCAAATATTTTCTCCCATTCTGAGGGTTGTCTTTTCATCTTGTTTATGGTTTACTTTGCTATGCAAAAGATTTTAAGTTTCATTAGGTCCCATTTGTTTATTTTTGTTTTTATTTCCATTTCTCTAGGAGGTGGGTCAAAAAGAATCATGCTGTGATGTATGTCATGGAGCTTTATAGTGTCCGGCCTTACATTTAGGTCTTTAATCCATTTTGAGTTTATTTTTGTGTATGGTGTTAGGGAGTGTTCTAACTTCATTCTTTTACATGTAGCTGTCCAGTTTTCCCAGCACCACTTATTGAAGAGGCTGTCTTTTCTCCATTGTATATTCTTGCCTCCTTTGTCATATATTAGGTGACCATATGCACATGGGTTTATCTCTGGGCTTTCTATCCTGTTGTATTGATCTATATTTCTGTTTTTGTGCCAGTACCATACTGTCTTGATTACTGTAGCTTTGTAGTATAGTCTGAAGTCAGGGAACCTGATTCCTCCAGCTCCGTTTTTCTTTCTGAAGATTTCTTTGGCTATTCGAGGTCTTTTGTGTTTCCATACAAATTGTGAAAATTTTGTTTTAGTTCTGTGAAACATGCCATTGGTAGTTTGATAGGGATTGCATTGAATCTGTAGATTGCTTTGGGTAGTATCATCATTTTCACAATGTTGATTCTTCCAATCCAAGAACATGTTATATCTCTCCATCTGTTTGTATCGTCTTTAATTTCTTTCATCAGTGTCTTATAGTTTTCTGTATCTAAGTTGTCTCCTTAGGTAGGTTTATTCCTAGGTATTTTATTCTTTTTGTTGCAGTGGTAAATGGGAGTGTTCCCTTAATTTCCCTTTCAGATTTTGCATGATTAGTATATAAGAATGCAAGAGATTTCTGGAGCACTTTATTTCTGAGGTCTTCCTCCAAAAAAACCACAGCCCTAATTATGAGGGGGAAAAAAAAAAATCACACAAATCCTAATTGAGGGATATTCTACAAAATCCTTGACCAGAACTCCTCAAAACTTACAAGTTCATAAAAAAATTTTAAAAAAGAAAAACAAGGAAATGCTGAAAAACTGTCACAGCCAAGAGAAGCCTAAGGACACATTATGATTAATGTAGTATGATATCCTGGATGGGACCCCAGAACAGAAAAAGGACATTAGGTAAAAACCAAAGAAATCTGAATAATAGATGGACTTTTGTCAACAATAATGTATCAATATTGGTTCATTAATTGTGACAAATGTATACCAATATACGTTAAGAATAGGGGAAACTGGGTGTGAGGTATATGGAAACTCTCTGTTACCTTTATAACTTTTCTATGTATCGAAAACTATTCTAACATTCAACGTTTATTAAAAATTAAATTCCTGTCATAATAAAATTCAGTGTTTCTCATCTCAATAAATGGAAACTCCATTTTTCCAGTTGCTCAGGCCAAAACTTTTGTTTTTTTAAATATTTATTTATTTACTTTTGGCTGCGTTGCGTCTTCGTTGCTGCACGCAGGCTTTCTCTAGTTGCGGCGAGCAGGGGCTACTCTTCGTTGCGGTGCGCAGGCTTCTCATTGCAGTGGCTTCTCTTGTTGTGGAACACGGGATCTAGGTGCGCAGGCTTCAATAGTTGTGGCTCACGGGCTCTAGAGCACAGGCTCAGTAGTTGTGGTGCATGGGCTTAGTTGCTGCACAACATGTGGGATCTTCCCGGACCAGAGCTCAAACCGGTGTCCCCTGCATTGGCAGGCAGATACTTAACCACTGCACCACCAGAGAGGTCCCCGGGCTACAACTTTTAGAGCCATCGTTGAGCGCATTCCCTTTTTCCCATGCCATACCCAACATCAAAGCACGCCCCCATCTCAGAGCCTTTTCACTTGATAATCCATCTGCCTGGAATGCACTTCACTCTGACCACACAGCCTCCACCTCCGTATCCTTCGAGTTTTTGCTCAAACGTCAAATTCATCAGTGAGGCCTTCCCTGAAGAGGCCTGTAAGATAAAAGCACACCCAACCACTATGCCTTATCTTCCTCAAACTGACTTACTTTTCTTCATAGAATTCATCACCAGGAGGAAGAGAAAAGCATCCCTAACAGCCAAGAATTTACCTGGCACCATAAGCCGGGCCATGGTATTCTCTTGTTGACCATAAGGAGTTTCACAGAAAAACACCACCAGACAAGGCCACTCTGTGTCTGTAATGGGTCAAGAAAAAAACAAGCCCACTCCCTAATCATGTTTAAACACAGACAAAAATACGAACATGGGCCAAAACACAAAAAAGCCCAACCATCCCCACATTCTGGCTAATACTGAGTGGTTGCTGCTGCTTTACCTACTACAGCTCTGGCTTTGCTCCATTCCTCTTGACTCCTGGATGAGAATTATTAAGATACTGGGGTAGACTGAATAATACATCCCACCCAAGTGGTCCATATCCTAATCCCAAGAACTTGTGAAAATGTCACCTCATATGGCAAAAGGGAATCTGCAGATGTGAGTAAGTGGAAGATTTTCAGCTGAGGGGGTTATCATGAATTATTTAGGTGGGCCCAATATAATTTCAGTGGTCCTTATAAGAGGGAGGGAGTAGGGTTAGAGTCAGTGGAGGAGATGTGATGACACCATGCTGCAGACTTTGAAAATGGAGGAAGGGGCCACAAGCCAGGGAATGCAGGCGGCCTCTAGAAGTTGGGAAAGGCAAGAAGACAGATTCTCCCTTGGAGCCTCCAGAAGGAACAACCCCTGCAGATGCCTTGACTTTTAACCCAGTGAGACTGATTGTGGACTTCTGACCTCCTAATATAATGAGTATTTGTTGTGTTACTAGGTTTATGGTGATTTGTGACAACAGCAGTAGGAAACTAATACAGATACCACTTGCAGAATTATCCCTACTTCCTTACAGCATTCAGTCTGGAACAAAGCTCCACTTCCTTGAACTCCCCCCCAAATCACCCAACACAACCTCAAATCCTATAATTAGTCCTTTATAACATCTTACTGAGAAGCCCCATGGTCCTCCAGTATACAATCTCCCTCATTGCCAAGGGCCAAAAAAGCCAACCTTGCTCAACTACAGTTGCACCTCTGGTGGTCTTTGGCTGTAGGGCACTGAAAACCATCTTATGTTCCAAATATTTAATTGTTTGTTTATTGTCTGACTAACCCAGCACTGCATCCCCCAAGCCAGGATGATAGTAGCATACAGTAAATAAATCATCAACCATGAATAATAAATTATTATTAAGGATACTCAGACAAATATGATGAAAGAGAAGCCTACTAGAGTGGTATATCAGGTAAGCTAAGCCAGTCAAATGAGTTTATGGTAGGCAAACACTTATTTGCTTAATTTTTTATTTTTGGTCATTAGAAGGGTTCATCAACCCTTCTTTTCTTAGTGAAGTTCCACTAGAAAAAATCTGGCTTTGGAAAAACAGGAGAGCATAAGGTCTATACTGAGAACCTGGTTGGATTAGGGGTGAAGGTGGGCAGGAGTGAGTGACCCGGAGACTTACTGTGGTGGTGATGTCACAGTAACCATTACTATTTATTGACCCTCTTATTACTAGGTGCCAGGCACCCTTCACATGCACTGTCTCAGGCAATCCTATAAATCCAAGAGTTAGGTACAACTATTGCTCCATTCTGCTGATGAGCAAACTGAGTCTCAAAAAGATGAAGTGACTGTCCTGAGGTCACACAGCCAACAAGTGACAGAGGCTGGATTTGAACCCAGATGTGCTGGATGCTGAAACTCACGGTCTCAATCACCATGCTACAGCCACCAGAGTCTAGGAAATCTGCCTGTGACGGGACAAGGGGTCAAGTAACCGGTCCGTGCTCAGTGAGGAGAATGCTGGGAACACCCAGGTGCTGGTTTCTTAAGCTCACACTTGTCTCGACTCCAGTACAGCGGATGATTGAATGTGAGTCCTCGGAGTTTCCTGCAGAACTCTCTGGCTTGAGTCATTTGTTACCGTATTGTTCGCGTACTCATTCATGCAGTTTTTATTCATTGAGTGCCTAGGATATGCTGCCAAATTATTTATAACTGGAAAATATTCCCGGTAGGTCTGCTTTGCCATGGAGATCCAGGAGTGGGCAAGATGACTGTAGCATTCCTTTCCAGCTTTGGGTCTGCTGATCGGGGGTGCTCCGGAAACAGATCAGGTGGCCAGTGAAAGCTTCTGAGTAATGGACAGGACAGATAAGCTCGAGGGCTGCATTTCAGCCCAGCAGCCCATGCATCCCAAATGCCTAGCTGGTCATAGGGCTCAGTCCTTGAACGAGGCTGGGGAGTCTTGAAATAGCCCCGTGGTGCTCCCTGTGGGATCTCCAGGAAGCTTTGCTACGGTCCAGTTGGCATTTTCTATAAAGATCTCTTAAATCCAGGCCTTCGTCCTACAGCTAAGACTCTGGGACAGCTGCCCCTGCCAAACAGTGGGCAAGAGATATTGAAGTCACACCATGGGTTGTGCCTGTTTGGTGCTGGCACAATGATAACTCCATCTGCTGCCTGCTTTTCCTTGGGGGCCACTGCAAGGGTTGTCCTGGAGTCTCAATGCTGGAGGACAGCAGCAAGTTCAAGAGCTACTGCATGCAGGGCATGGCAGGAAGAGCCTTCTGTGGCTCTAACCAATTTATTCCTATTGATTTTCAGATCAAAGGGGTTTAGCTCACAAATCAAAAGATGCTTCTCACTCCCTCCTGCTAAGTCTGCAGCCACTCCCAGAACCTCAGCAGTCCTCCTTTGGCCTTGATTAGCCTGGATGCCTCTAGGTTAGAATGGCATGGATGGGGCAGGGATCTGAGGATAATCTGGGCCACATCAGTCAGCGTGCCCGGGGTGGTACTCTGAGGTCCTGGGCCATGAGGCCACGCAGCTCAGTGGCAAGTGTTGGGAGCCTGGGTCCTGACAGCGTTACCACCCACTTGTTTTACAACCTTTTTCAAGTCATTTTAACTCTCTCAGGGTCTCTTTTTCCCAAAGGGGAATAAGAGTCACGTTAGCCTGATGGAGCAGGGGTTTCAAAATCAATCAGAATTGGGTTGAAATCCCAACTATGACCTTTGTGACCTCAGGCAAGTGAGCTCACCTCTCTGAGCCTCCATTTCTGCATGTGAAAAATGGGCTTCCGGTAGTTGGGGCCTCCTAGGTCACTATGAGAATGAAGTGAGATGAGGCCTTAAAAGCGCTCAGCCTTTCCACGGCGTATCGCAAAATCCACAAACACTACCTGTGATGCTACCCTGAAACCGGGCTTTGGTAAGAATAAAACAGAACCATGAGTGTAAAAGCACTTTGAAAAGTACAGAGCAATTATTGGGAATCACATTTTGGAGTTGGGGGCTTGGGAGGGGAAGATCTCCTTTAAGAAGGGGTCCAAGGCAGGGCACTCCAGAGCAAGAAGACACGCAAGACCAGAGGAAACCACTGCAGTGCAGGACAAGTGACTTTTCAGGACTCCAGGATGATTTCTAGGTGACATTGATGCTCCCACCTCACCCCAATGACACCCCCAGAAGTGCCTGTTCTATGCCAGCTCCTGTTATAGGTAAGAGCAGGTATAGGTAGCCATGCAGGTAACACTGCTGTTGGCAGAGCCGTCCAGCGGAGGCAGGGGCTGCTTGATGTTTATCCCAACAACCTCCTCACCTTCCTCCTTTATAACAGGATGCCAGTTGTATTGGGGCACCAATATTTCCCAGACTCCCTGGGATCTACGTAGAGCCAGGTGACTAAGTTCTGGCCCATAAGATGTAAATGGAAATGTTGTATGGGACTTTTGGAAAGACTCTTTTTGAAGGAAGGCATTCCCACCACCCCACTTTTTTTCCCTCTGTGACCTGGCCCTACAGGTTGGCATGGATAGCTAATGGCTATGGTGCATGAAGTGACTTAGGATGGCCATGCGCTGGGAGGTGGCAAAGCCCTTATTAACAGGCCCAGACCACAACCGCTGGACTTTTTCTACATGAGAGAATGAGCCCTTGTATGCTTTAATCCGCAATGTTTTCCAGCTTTTAGATGATGGGAAGGTGTCATACTACCTTGAATTGTTTAAAATTCTGCTCAAGGGCCTAGCATCTGGGTAGGTTATCCCCACCTTGAGCCCTGACCCAAGACTCATTTCCAATGGTTTTCAAATCAGCAGGAAACAAGTTTGGGACCTGTTCATCACCCGTATTGGTAAGGTATTGACTAAGGTTCCACCTGTGCCTTGGAGCTAGGAGGAAATGGGGGCTTCTCCACTGAGGCTTCCATCGCCCAGGAAATCCTCAGGGTGAGGACTGCTCTCTCCTGCCCCAATTGGGTAGGGGCAAGCAGTTAGGCTAGGTCCCAAAGAATGAATAGAATTTCAACGAGCAAAAAAGGAGAAGGGGCTCCTTGTCTGGTGGGAATGTGGTAAGCAAATGTACAGGCAGATAATCTTTGGAGAATGATGGAGTAGCATGGGTTACAGACAGCTTTGGAAGTTATACCAGATAATTCAGGCTTTATCGTATAGAACTGTCCCTCTGAGAAGTTCAGTGAGAGATCACTACTTTTTAAAAAATTGTCTCAGGTCAGAATTGTTAAGAGTGCAATCATAATTTCATAAAACTATTTATTCTACATATATGCATGTAATACACAGGTTATATGTAATACATATATACGTAAGTTCTTAAAAGATTGGAATGAGCTAAAAATAGCTAACATATTGAACATTCATTACATTCTGGGTATTCTTCATGCATTATTTAATTTGATCCTCATGACAACTCGCCAAGAGAGGTATTATTATTATTATTAATTATTATCCCCCCTTTGCTGATGAGAACTTTACTCACTTGCCCAAGTTCTCACCTTTAATACTTGCCAAGGCCAAGATTTGAACCCTGCTGCGTCTGTTTAACTCCAAAATCTACTTCTTCACCACCAAGCTCAACTCCTTCCAAAATGATTCACACCAAAATGTCAACTGTGGTTACTGTCATATGGAGTGATCATAGGTGGCCTTTTTCTATTTTGTACTTTTCCCTATTTTCCTAGTTTTCGACTGGCAAAGTATATTGTTTTTATATTTATATTGTGAAATATTACACATCTAGAAAGACAAATTTGCAGCTTTTGTAGAATAAACACCCACATAACCACTCCCCGTATCTGTACCTCAGAAGCCCCACCGTGTCCTTTCTGACCATAGCCCCATCCCACCTCACTAAAGAGAACCGTTCTCACCGTCTTGTTGTTGACGCCCTTGTTCTTCCTCGAAATCATCACTTAATCATGTATCTCTAAACGACAGAGTTTTACTCTTTTTGAATTTTATATAAATAGAATAATATCCTCTGTATTCTGTTGTACCTGGCTCCTTTCACAAAACATTATGTTTTTTCATATGTCATTTAATAACATATGTTATTAAGAATATGTTGTTTTTATAATCTGAAGAAAAAAAACATTTGCATTACAAAATATTTTAAAGCTGGAATCACACAAGTGCCTCCAGAGCCAGATTCAGTTGATCCCTTCCCAGTGACACCTTCTAAGTAGGATTATATTGCCTTAAAAAATAGGATTTGTTACCTTTAAAAGCCATGGCCAGAGAAAAGAGGGATCAGGCCCATAGCTGGTCCCATTCCTCAGTTCTCTCCGCTTGTGCTCCCAGCTGCCCTTCCACCAGGCCAGCTCAGCCAGCCGCTCTAAATGGATTATCCAACTCACTGCCATGATTTCTGAATCACTGCCTAGGTCACCAGTCATGTGTCCTTCTGCCTGGCAGGCACTGTGACTTCTGGGACAGAGGGAAGGGCTTGTGCTGCATGTGTGGAGGTGCCTGGACTTCTCTCTTTGGGGATAACCTAAGATTCCTTTGATTTGGGAGATGGAATCCCCTCCTCTTTCTTCTCCTAATCCTTCTTTCCTTTCCATTTAAAGCAACTTTTCATGGAAAATTTCAAACATATGCAAAAGTACAGAGAATAGTATTGATACAATAAACCCCCATGTAATCAATGATGAACACATGTCCAATCTTTTTTCTTCTACACCTCTCCCTATTTTTCCCCCATTCCTACTGGATTATTTTGAAGCAAATCCAAGAGCTGTCATTCATGAATACCTTTAAATGATAAGGTCTCTTTTTAAAAGCATAGCCAAAACACAAATATCATAATTACTTAATTTCATCAAATATCAAACTGGTCTTCAAATTTTCCAATCATTTCAGAAAAGTTTCTTTACAGTTATTTTGCTCAAATTAGGATCTAAAGTTCCACACGCTGCATTTGGTTGAAATGTCCCCCTTCCAGTGTTGAATGGTATTCAGAGACCCTAAACTGAGTCCCGAGCTTCTCATTGCTATGGAATTGGTCATTGTTCTAGGTTTTGGGGGCTTACAGATGTAGGAAATGCAAACAGTGTATTTTTAAAGGGAAAATATATCATAAATCTAAACTATTTCTGAATCAAATTTTAAATTACAGAATTTTTTTGAAGTCTTAAATTTATATTTGCATCTTTTCTTTCATGCTGAAAATCTTGGTTTCTAATAACATCATTACTTATTTATTTTACTCTGTGTGTGTGTGCGTGTGTGTGTGTGTGTGTGTGTGTGTGATAGAGAGAGAGAGGGAGAGGGAGGGAGAGAGAGGAGGGAGGGAGGGAGGGAGAGAGAGAGAGAGAGAAATAGTTTTGAATAATCATACTAATATCATTTCTAATGATATTTTTACTGAAAAAAGTTTAAGATCTATTTTTTAGTTATTTTGTCCTTAGGATATGTTCTACTAGGTATGTACAGTTAAATACTGTGTTTTAAAAGTCCTATGAAATAATTTCTCTTTGTGCTCCTCCAACTTGGTATACAATCAGGTTCCAACGTTTCATGTTTCGTTCCATGTTCAGGGATTGTTATTTTCATCTTTCAGTAACTTTGGGGCTTTTTTCCCTTTTTCTCAGTTCATTTTGTTTGGTAATCATGTAAAATACGTACACTGTTTCAAAGTCAAATCTACAGAAAAGGTACATTCTGAAAAGTCCAGCTTTGGACCCTGTCCCCCCACCCTATTCCTTCTCCCCCATAGGTAACTAGTTTATTACTATCATCATGATTTTATTACTTCATCCGTTAATATTAAAGAATGAATTTCTAAGTGCCAAAGACTCCTTTTTAAACAGTAATCACGGAATGCTTTTTTTTTTTTTTCTTTGCGGTACGCGGGCCTCTCACTGCTGTGGCCTCTCCCGTTGCGGAGCACACGCAGGCTCAGTGGCCATGGCTCACGGGCCCAGCTGCTCTGCGGCATGTGGGATCTTCCCGGACCAGGGCACGAACCCGCATCCCCTGCATCGGTAGGCGGACTCTCAACCACTGCGCCACCAGGGAAGCCCACGGAATGCTTTTTTAATGAACAGCATGGCTGTATGTTTCTTTTAAGATCTTTCGTCTGAGGATTTCTGAGTGTTCAGAGTCACTCCCAAGAAGACAGACTCACTTTTATAAATAATGAAACAGGAAAAAGAATAAGAAATTTTCCCAAAAGCACACAGCAAATTCAGCAAAGAAAGATTCTCACTGGCTACTTTTTAGGCACTAATCTAGCCAACGGAATATACAAACCAGACCCATCTGAGATAGTCTGCTTCGCTAAGCCTAAAAGCACACATGTGTTTTTACAAGCTCCCTAAGTTTTTCTAAGAGGCAGCCCTGGTGGATAACACCAATATAAGCCAGTGACAGCCAATCAGGCTTTATTTTTATAAATCTGGAAGCAATTTCTTGTGGCAGGAACAGATCTTGTATCCCAGATCAGGCCTGACTGCAAGAACATCACCTTGTTTTTCTTTAATGTAACTTAACCTCTACTTTGATCTCTCACCCCACCAGAGAATACCAAATCGTGGCCAAACCGAGGATCCCAGCTCCACTTCCCCACATACTTGCATCTATGTTCCCAGGAGTGTCTAGGGCTGGGGGTGGAGGAAGGTCCGATTCTGGCTGTCCCCCGTCCACTCAGGCCTCCTCGGATTCAGCCATCACCCCATCCACCTTCATCAATGGTCCACACAGAGGACGGCCCAGAAAACTCACGTGACCCCAGGATCGGTCAGTTTCAACAACTCCTTGGCCAGCTCGGATGCTATGCCCACAGCACCAAAGTCATCCCACTGCCCCTCACATTTGGAGGTCCTGTCTGCCTAGAATTACCATGCAGCCCTTTCTTTTCTGGAGCTCCACGGGGAAATGGGACACACATCGCTGAGATTTTTGATTCTGCAAACTGACTGGACGTTCTTGCCACACCGTCCTGCGCTAACCAGGACTTGGCCCAGAGAGCAGAGGGCAGGGTCCTCTTCCCAGTGAGCCACTAACTTCTATGCACTTGTTTCTTCTCCCTCTGACAGCCCAAGGAATCTTTCTTTAGACTGAGGGTGAAGAATCCTTGTTGTTAGTTATCCAACATTCTCTCATCCTTTTATCAGAACCTGGAGTTCATTTTGTTCCCCTAAGGCCAAGGCTTTTGAATGCAAAAATCCCTGAGGCAGGTCCATTTTCTTTTGTTGTTAAATCCCTTTTCAGGGCCATCACACTGCACAGTTCAGGGAGCACCATGGAACTTATGCAGTGCACAACCTGAACAGCTGTATGCATATCCACAGCTGTATGGGTTGCAAAATATTGACCACACAGTCGTACAGTCTGAATGGGGAGGAAAAAAAAATGCCATGGGGAAATAACATTAGTTAATGTTTCAGAAATACTGCCCTGCCACTTAATAAAGCTCCAGAAGAAGGAGGTACCCATGAGGCTGGATTGTTACTTGGAAGTTAGACTGGAACAGAATATTAAAGGTGTCTGTGAACCTTCATCCCCCTGCTTGACCAAATCCTTTCCCCAGTCTTATAACCTCGGTGTACCAAGGAAAATCTCAGCCTGCTGCATCTGAGCCCCAAACTACCTGGGATCCAAGAGAATAAGATGAAGACGCCACAAATACAATCAATGAAAGTCCTTAAAGATCCCTTCCCATAGAGAGGGAAGCACAGAGTCCTGGCATAATGGGGCACTTGGACAGTCAGTTCTCACTGGTGAGTTTCCAAACACTAGCACAATTCAAAAGGAGCTCCTTAAAATTTGTCTGATCTCTGGTCTGTTCCTAGTCCCCAAGTTCTAAGATTCAGCCTGTTACCATGGCAGCTGCTGCCCAATTGAAATGTTCACATTTATAGAAACCGGCTAAAGCATTTGAATCTGACAGGGCTGGCACACCACGCAGAGAATGTCACCCCCCCAGACACATAGGATGCTTTATCCAGAAACCATGGAAGTACTGGACTTGAAACCGAGCAGGACCCTTCCAGACCCTCTCTGGTATACAAGCCCCCCATGTCTTCCGTCTCTTGAAGTAAAAGGCTTCAGGCTTCCCCTGAATCTCAAAAGCCTGGCTCAAGAATTAATGATTAGGGGCTTCCCTGGTGGCACAGTGGTTAAGAGTCCGCCTGCCAACGCACGAGACACGGGTTCGAGCCCTGGTCTGGGAGGATCCCACATGCTGCGGAGCAACTAAGCCCGTGCGCCACAACTACTGAGCCTGCACTCTAGAGCCCACAAGCCACAACTACTGAGCCCACGTGCCACAACTACTGAAGCCCATGCGCCTAGAGCCCGTGCTCCGCAACAAGAGAAGCCACTGCTATGAGAAGCCCGCGCACCATAACGAAGAGCAGCCCCCGCTCAGCGCAACTAGAGAAAGCCTGTGTGCAGTAACAAAGACCCAATGTAGCCAAAGATAAAAATAAATAAATTTATTTTTAAAAAAATTAATGATTAGGAAAATGTGAACATGTTGTTACAAGAATAGCTGTTGGGCCAGGAAACTGGTAGTAATTTAAACAATAGATCAGCCATACAGCAGAGTCACAGGACTTTTAGTTCCTCCCTGAAGAACATAGATAACAATGTCTGATGCACATTCCTAAGCTGTTTTTACGGAAACCAGACTCCCACCAAATGAAAACTGCTGACCACAAGCACACAGACCCCAGACCCGCTGGGACCAGGAGTTTGATGATGTTGACTTCTGAAACATCACCCTGTTACCTCACCACCAAGCAATCAGAGGAACATCCACGAGCTGAGCAGGCACCCTGCAACCCACACCCCTAATGTTGCTTTTAAAAACCCTTCCCTGAAAGCCATTGGGGAGGTCAGGTCTTTTGAGGACTAGCTGCTTGTTCTCCTAGCTTGGTACCCTGCAATAAACGCTGTACTTTCCTTTACCACAACCTGGTGTCAGTAGATTGGCTTTGCTGCCCATCAGGCAAGCAGATTCAAATCCAGGTTCAGTAAGAGCCTGGGAGACAGAACGTGGGACTCCAGGCCTGCCACAAATTGCCCACGTGACTGTGAGCTGCAACCCGCCCAAGAGGTGCCCCTGCTGACACTCAGTGGTGCCCATTTCATCATTAATCCATTCACTCAACAGTGCTGAACACCTTCTCTGTGTCAGGCAAGGCACTGAGGATAAATGGTGAGCATTGCAGAGTCCCTGTGTTCACCCAGGCAGTGTAGTCGGTGAGGCCAACAAGAAAACAGAGAATTACAATGCAGCGTGAGAAAAATGATGAGAACAGAAGCATGGGGGTGGGGAGGCAGCAGACTGGGGAGGGGGTAGTGGGTACTTGCCAGGCAAAACCTAAGCTGAGTCTTGAAGGCTGGGCAAGAGTTAGCTAGGATGGGGTGAGCAAATGGATAGAACGAAGGAAAGGTGCTCCAGGCAGAGAGAACCGCATATGCAAAAGCCCAGAGATAGGAGAGAGCATTCAGGGTGCAGCAAGCAGTTCAATGCAGCTACAGCGTGGAGAATGAGGCTGAAAGAGAGGAGAAATGCAGCTCAAGAAGAAAGCAAGGGCAAGAAAGGGAATGTGCCTTGGTTTTCCATGGGCTTCCAGCTGCCCAACTCCCCTTTAAAATCAAACAGCACAGGTCCATCCATGTTGCTGCAAATGGCATTATTTTGTTCTTTTTTAGAGATTGTCATACTGAGTGAAGTCAGACAGAGAAAGACAAGTATCGTATGACATCACTTATATGTGGAATCTAAAAAAAGCCTACAGATGAACTTATCTACAAAACAGAAATAGAGTTACAGATGTAGAAAATCTGTACACCTGAAACTAACACAAGATTGCAAATTAACTATACCCCAATAAAAATTTTAAAAAAAATTAAACAGCACAGGAAGAGATTAGTTGAGAAGTGGCTCTGCGTCTGGGGAAGGAGGGACAGTGCCCCTGAGGTGAAGGGTGCTGAAAGAGGACAGACGGGGTAACCGTGGCCACACCTTCCCGATGCCCATGAGCCCAGCCAGCCCCAACTCCTGTTCCACCAAGCACTGCTGTTCCCCAGAGCATCACCACTGCTCAGACCCCCTGGAACACCCCTTTTCAACTTCTCTGTCATTCCATTCAGCTCTTCTAGGAGATGAATAACAATTTACTGCACATCAACTTGGGGTTGGCACTGCACTCAGTACTTCAAATGCAAAATTCATTCATTGCAAAAATAATGTTTGTGTTCCTTCTATGCAACAGACAATATAATCCAGATACTGGGGACATGGTCATGAACAAAATAAACTCCTAGCCCTCCAGGAACTTATATTCTCAGGATGGGGTGGGGCTGGAAGAGAAACAAAAGCAAATAGACATGTCTTACATCAGGAAGACACAGTGGTCTAAGAAAAATAAAACCCAGTAAAGTGACAGAGAGTGACAGACAGGGGATGGTCAGAAAGGGGCCTGACCATCAGAACCAAGACCTGAGGGAACTGAGGAAGTAAATCACATGGAAATCTGGAGGAATAATGTATCACACTGAGGGAATAACAAGTGCAAAGGTCCTGTAGTGGACATGTCACTGACACATTCCATCAGTGAGGCTGGGGGAGCAGGAGGGGACCAGGCCAGATCAATGGAAGAGAATCAGATTGTTATTATCACTGTAACATGAAAAAGTCAAGCACTCTTGTTGTTCCAACATTACAGACAAATAAACTGAGGGTAAGAAATATGCACAGGGTCTCAAACGTTTTCTAGACAGAGCTGGGAATCAAACCCAGCCGCTCAATCTTTAGAACATGTGCCCTTAATTGCTCCCTTAGAATATCTCGTCAAGAAGCTGTAGGAAACTAGAACAGATCAGTAAGACTCCAACCCGCCACAGTTACCCAAAGCCCCAGCGACTCCACGCCTAAAATTGTAGGGGATCATCAAGGACTTGAACAAAGATTTAGCTACTTTTTTATAATGGCAAAATAACTGGGAACAATACCTTTTCCCTAATAAGAAGGAATTGGTGAATAAAGAAGTTACGATACACGCATGTAAAGAGTGTCTCACGCATTGCCATTTTAAAAGACGTGGAAGATTATGCGATGACGTGGAAAGATGGTCGAACTACGTCATTGAAATGAACTCATATGCACAGTAGGATCCCATTTTGGTAACAAATAAATAATGTGTGAATATACGCACAGGCAAAAGGCTGGAAGGAATTAAATCAAAATGGTGATAAATCGCTAACCCGGGGGGTAGGATTGTGGGTGGTTTTTCTTTTTGTTCAGCAGGATTCACTACAATTAATATAAATTATTTTTGCTCAGAAAAAGTTTACACAAACACACAGAAAGCTGGCCAGAAAGCTTCCTGGGTTGGCGGCCACTGGGTGGCACCAACCTGGGCTCCTCTACCCCCCACCCCATTCCCTGAGGTGTGCAGAAAGCAAGGATCCGCTAGGTCCCCATTAGAGTCACGTTCAGGTTAGAGACCCTCATCATGAAGCAGTTCCCTGGCCTGAGCTGGAAAATTCGGGGGCTTACTGACAGCCTCACCTCACTCCTCAACAAAGCCTTCAGGATCCAAAGCTGGGGGAGGGCTCCAAGCCCGAGGGCGGACAGTGGTGGCAGCACACGGGCCAGGGTGCCAGAGCGGCAGGGTAATTAACACGTCACTTGTCAAAAAATCTGGTGCTATTTTTAAAATCATTCCACCACATAGTTTCACAAAGGATTCCAGGAGTCCTGCTCAGTCCACCCAGTGCTTTAGGAAGGCAAATGAACCTATTAATGATTTAGTAGTAATCACCCAGAACTTTAGAGGAGATGCATCACCCCAGCCCCACCCCAGGGATTCGTTTGCTACTCTTCTTTCTGGAGATGGAGGGGAGTTGAGCCAACCAGAACTTTCTCACCTGCACTGTGTTTGCTTTCACCCTGCAAGACACCTGGAGCCATTCGTTTATTAGGCCCTGGCTTCGGTGAACAGTTCAGCACAGAGGCTTCAGAGCCAGGCTGCGGCCCTGCCACTCACCAGCACGTTACCTTGGGCGGGCTACTCAACCTCTCTGTACCTCAGGTTCTTTGTTTATAAAACTGAGGATATGACAGAGCACCAAGCATCCAGGGCTGTTGTCTTTAGTCTAAAGCCAGAAAACTATGGCCCCCAGGCTAAATACAGCCCACCTCCTGCTTCTTTAAATAAAGTTTTATTGGAACACAGCCAGGCACATCATTCACAGAATGCCTGTGGGTGCTGTCGAACTAGGATGGCAGAGGGGAGTGGCTATGACAGACAATAAGGCCCACAGAGTCTAAAATATGTATTAATTATTTATTATCTGGCCCTGTTATTGCCGACCCCAGCTTAGGTTACAGTCTCCCAGAAGTGGAACAAGGATTTGGGGGCAGTGATTTATCAAGGAAATGCTGCCAGGAGGAACCAGTAAGGGGGTGAAGGCAGCAGGATGGGGAAAGGGAGGAGGCCAAGCCAGGGCATGATGTCAGGTAAAGCCTCAGCCTGGGGAGTTCCCTGGTGGTCCAGCGGTAAAGAATCTGCCTTCCAATGCAGGGGGTGAAGGTTCGATCCCTGGTCAGGGAACTAAGATCCCACATGCCTCGGGGCAACTAAGCTCACGTGCCACAACTACTGAACTCGCGTACCTCAAGGAGAAAGCCCGCGTGCCAACTACAGAGCTCACGTGCTCTGGAGCCCACGCCACAACTAGAGAGAGAAAACCCACATGCCACAACTAGAGAGAAGCCTGCGCACTGCAACGAAAGACCCCGCATGCCGCAAAGAAGATCCCGCATGCCGCAACTAAAACCCGATGCAGCCAAAATAAATAAATATTTTAAAATAAATAAATAAAATTATTAAAGCCTCAGCCTGACTTGACCCCGCACGAGCAGTTCCCTCGCAGGTGAAGTGGGTCAGGCAGTCCCTGAGGAAGAGAACAGGTGTGAGGTACTAGAAGCAAAGCCCACGGAAGCTATCCGAGGCACAGGGCACTGTGTCAAGCACTTTGGGTACATTATAACATTGACTCCTCGCCGCAGTGACAGGAGGTGGGAAGTACGTGATGCCCACGTCACAGCTGAGAGTTAAAGGAGGTAATCCATGTGGGATGCTCAGCCCATGACCCACCACAGAGTAAGAGGTGTTACTGTATCCTGGGTCTGTTCTTGTGCTGAATTCTGGGGCCGCAGAGATAAATAAAACAAGCCTAGGATCAACGTGACTGCTCATGGGGAATCTAGCACGTAACTTCCACCAGAGCCCTACTTAGTGCTCCTATCAGGGAGGTCGGAGGAGGTGACACTGGGAAGGAGTCTTGAAGGAGAGATAGCAGTTGCCAGGTGGGGGAGTGACCTTTCCGACACAGAACACAACATATGCAAGGGCTTGGCCCCGGGGAACAATACACACTCTGGCAACTGCAAGGAGTTTGGTGGGGGTGGATGAAGGCTGCGTGCGGGGCGGTGGGAGATGAGACTGGGGACATGGAGGCCACGCAGGAAGCAGATCCTGGATGATGGAGAGTCCATGTAGATTTCAAATCGGGAGTTCTGTGGTTCGGCTGGAGTGTTAGTTTTCTGGGGCTGCCATAACAAAACATCACAGACTGCATGGCTTACACAAGAGAAATTTATTTTCTCATAGTTCTGGAAGCCAGAAGTCCAAGATCCAGGTGTTGGCAGGGTTGGTTTCATTCTGACCTCTCCGTGGCTTGTAGGTGGCCGCCCTCTTGCTATGTCCTCTTCCTCTGAGCACCCCTGGGGTGTGTGTGTATGTGTGTGTGTGTGTGTGTCTTTCTGGTGTCTCTTCTTAGAAAGACACCAGTCAGATTGGATTAGAGCTCACCCTAAGGACCTCATTTTAACTTAATTACCTCTTTAAAGGTCCTATTCCCAAATACAGTCACAGTCTGAGGAACTGAGGTTAGGACTTCAACATATGAATGGGGGACGGGGTGGGGATGGGGGAGACACAGTTCAGCCCGTACCAGCAGGCATTTCAGAAAGCTCTCCCTGGTTCTGGTAGAGAGGGCAGCCTGGAGAAACCAGAGGCGGCAGGCTGGATGAAACCCATTGTAGCTCTCCAGCCACTCAGAGCCTGAAGTCAGGATGGCTGAGTCCGCAGTCTGGGGGACGGCTGAGCAGTGGGGGCCAAGCTGCACTCGCCCTGCCCTCCGGCTGCGACTGACCTTCAGATTCAGGCAGCAGAGAGAAGAGGAGGACAAAGGTATGCTTCTGCATAAAGGCAAGCAGCTGGTACCCAGAGCACCAGAGCCTGCAAAGCAAGTGTCAAGGCCAACACAGGCACAAAGCCAGCTGTCACCTGTCCCCTGGCCACGCCATGGGGTGGGGTGTGCCCCCGTTGTCCTGACTTGTTCACATACTCCATGTCCTCCCAGCACTATCTGGTCATCAGAGAAGCCTTGTGCCATCCAGGTTGAGAGTTCACATCAGGAAGCATCACACCTTCTCTAACCCGCCCTCGGAAGTTCCGGGGGCCACTAAGGGGGACTCACACTGCTCATTCCCAGGCGAGTCCTTCCCAAGGAAGCTACTGATCTATTATATCTTTAGGGCCAGGGCTCTACAGCTTCCTTTGTGATTAAACATTTTTCTCTCTTTATGTCTCTCTCTCTCTCTCTCTCTCTCTCTCTCTCTCTCTCCCTCACACACACACACACACACACACACACAATCCACAGTTCCTAAAATTCCACCACTCAAAGACTTACTCCTTCAGTTCAATCTCCTGGGAGAAGGAGGGCACAAGACATTAAGTCACCAACACCTTAGGGTGAACTTATTAATCAGATTCTTCCCTCTGCCTTAGCCAGGTGTTAAGAAAGTACCAAGCATTTGAAGGGGAGGGTTATTAAAAAGAGATGGCATTGTGGAGGAAAAGCAAATGTAAGCGGGGAGAAGCAACGTTCCTTCTACCCAGTCTTGGTCAGCCTGATGCTCTGAGTCAGAAGTCAGCCAAGTTTTTCTGAAAAGGGTCAGACAGTAAACATTTTTGGCTTTTCTGGCCATAGAGTGTTGCAATCCCTGGACTCTGCCGTCGTAGCACGAGGGCAGCCGTAGACACCAAGTAAATGAATAGGTGTGGCTGTGTCCCACTAAAACCTTACTTACGGACACTGAAATTTATCATTTCCATAAAATATTCTTCTTCTAATCTTTCCCCAACCACTTACAATGTAAAAGCCATTCTTAGTTTGCAGACTATGCAAACATAGGAGGTGGCTGGATTTTGCCTGAGATCCACAGCTCGCAGCTCCCCGTCCTTCATGAGACAGAATTTGCACATTTCCCATCTTGTCAAACTGTCCTCTCCTCAAGGACAAGCCCTTGGTCATTCTTTGCTGCTCGCCTCTCCAGCCCTCAAGAGAAAAAAGTGGCTCCTTGTTCTGTGTGCTCTGTCCACGATCCCTGGGGATCTGCTTTCAAATGTGGAGAAGACAGGGTGACAAATGGGCTGGCATGCAGGCTAGCCACCAGCAGCAAGCTGCTTTAGAACAGTGGCCTCGGATTCATGCCAGCTGACTGAGGGTGGCTTGCATCTGACTACCCCTCCCCAGCCCACATGGGATGTATCAGGCCCCGAGGGTTCCATCCGTCACACTTCTGGGCCACTCTTTAGGCACCTCTCCCAAATTACCAAAGGTATTTATTATTATTATTATCATTATTATGACATCTGACTTTAGACGAACCATCCCCATTAATAAAACAACACTCACTTCGTACTGGGTAGTCGGTCTGTGCAGGTGCCATATAAACCTTCTGTGGCTAATATTCCCAGAATGAGCCAGGCTCTGTTTTAAGTGCTTTGCATGTACTTGGGGCTCTCAGGAACCCACGGCTTCAGTACCAGCGTTATTTTCATCTTATGGATGAGAAAACTGAGTCGAGAGGGGTTAACAACACACCCAAGACACACAGCCAGTCGGATCTATCTGACTCTAAAGCCAGGTTCTCTGTCACCGGCTCCCCCAGCCCTCTCTATCTCACAGCCACACTCCAACATGGTATCCCAATTCCTCAGATGTAGAAATAGAACCTCTGAGAAGTTAACGTCTTGGTCCAAGTTCACGTAGCTAATAAATGGTGGTGCTAGAACCCTTTGTTAGAATCACTGACATGCTGGAAATATCCTGCCCTCTTGTGAAAACACAACATTTCGAGATAGTGTCAGAAACCAGAGTCCTAGACTGAGAGGGGCTTTCCAACAAGTGGCGAGAGAGGAACCTTAGCCTGACAGCGTGTCTTAGGTCTGATCTAAAAGCAGAGACCACGACAGGGATTCTGTGCAGGTTAATTATTGAGGTGAGGACACCCAGGAGGAACCCTGAGAAGGTACAGGTTCAGCTGAAGTCTGGCCTCAGCCTGATCTCTGGGGAGCTCTGGAGCATGAATGGGACACAGGGTCCTCTCACCCTGAGGCAAGGGACCAGGCTGAGATATGCTGTATCTGTCAGTCATCGGCTATGGGTTGTCCCACGGTGGGGTAGGGGAGCATCTCTGGGCAAGGTGGCAATTCTCCAGAGAATGGTACAGCTTTGAGCCCTAGGAGTCAACCCTCACAGCAGCCGGCGGGCGTAGTACCATCGTTTGAAGGGTCCTCAGCAGGGCGCAATTGGCATCTCCTATGGGCAGGTGACCCTGTAGGCGCAGACCTCACTATCTGTCTCTGTGACTCCTGGAAAACCACATTCCCATCCCTCCACTCCCCTTTCTCCCCCTGTTCCTCTCTTGCTTTTGGACCTCATCCTTTGTCACCCTCCAGCACTGGCTGGGCTGGGCTTGGCCCGGGCTTCTGGCTCCTGTATCAGACCACCAGCAATCACAGCCAGAGCTGAAGGTTCCAGGAAGCGCCCCAGTGTGGCTCCTTCCGGCCTGGGCCTGCTCCCTGCCCACCACTGCCCAGCCCCCACCCTGTGTTCCGCCTGTGAGGGGATCCCCACTGACGTGATGGGGAAAGCAGGGCAGGGAAGCAGCTATGAGCCAGGCCTGGGAATTAATGAATGAGGGAGAGGACGAGAGCCAGGCAGCTCCTCCTCGCCAGACGGTGCTTCAGCCGCCAGCAGGGCAAGCAGCTGCCCTCCCGAGGGTGACCCTGGGGGCCCGCTGCCTGGCACTTGACTGCCAGGAGTTGAGCTGGCGAGGTCCATGCAAGGGCTCATTTCTAGAGCTTTCAGAGGGTTGTAATTCTCTAAGTAGAAACATCCTCTTCCTCTCTGCTGCCCTTCATTCATTCATTCATTCACTTAGCAATTATTCATTGGGCACATATGGGCCACAAACTGTGCTGAGAGCCAGGAAAAAGTGATAAACAAAATAGACAAGGTCCCTACCTCCATTCTAGTGGGGGCGACAGAGAAAAACTGAGCATGGTGGGGTCACAAATCACTGAGAGAGATGCACAATGAAGATACAGTTTCTTGGGCCTGTCTTCCTCAAATGCCTCCACCCTGCCAGGCAGTAGGGGGGCGGGAATGGGGGAACACACTTGAAAATTGCCAATTTATGGGACTTCCCTGGCGGTCCAGTGGTTAGGACTTCGTCTTCCAATGCAGGGTGTGTGGGTTCGATCCCTGCTCGGGGAGCTAAGATCCTACATGCCTCGTGGCCAAAAAACCAAAACAGGAAACAGAAGCAATATGGTACCAAATTCAATAAAGACTTTAAAAAAAACCTGCCAATTTATGGTACCACCATGCTGTTTTGCTCAGAAGGGCACTCTTGAAGAATCTGGTTTCCTTTGGAGAAATGTTCAGTCTTTTCCATCCTCTCCTCACCTCCTTCTCCAGCATGGTGTCTGAGCGTGAGGGAGGGCAGTGATAACGGGATAACTAATGGTGGGGGGATGGAGGTCACTTGGAGGAACACTGGGTCCTCCCTGCTGGCCGCTGCTCCAGAGTGGCTGGCCTGTTCTCTTGCTGGCTGCACTGCTGCGATGCACCTGTCCCGTCTGGGGTGCAGCAGCTGCTCCTGGGGCCCCACTCCATCCCCTTCCCTAACCAGGGCTCCCACCTCACAGCTGCTGCAGGTGTTGGCTGCTACCTGTCACACCTGCACCCTTCTCCAGGGATTGCCCTTGACGGAAGGAAGGTGGCCACCAGCCCTGGAGATGGACCCTGGCCAACGCCTACCTCTCCAGGGTCACCATCCCACCACACACCCCACCCGCCCTATGCTCCAATCCCACTAGTCTTCTTACAGTTCCTCCACCACGGAGCATGGGGTTCAAATCCCAGGGATGCTCCCCTCCTCCCTTCTCCCAGTTAATTCCCCCTCAGAATGACCTCCCTTAAACACTAGATATTTACGGGACTCTTGTTAAAAACTGTTTGCCCTTCTATGTTCCATTATGTGGTTTGATCAATATCTGTCTCCCCCACTCGACTTTAAACTCCTGAGGGAAGGGGCTAGTTCTGTTTTTCTAACCAGTGACTCCTTAAGGCCTACTACACTGCCTGGCACAAAGCCGATGGTTATTAAATATTTTTTTGAGGGCATGAATAATTCAGTTTTAAACGAGCTTATGAACGAATGGAATGCAACCCTGACCTTTGAACACCTCACTCCAACATCCCTGGTACATCCTGGAAAATCCTGGAAGTGGGACACTGCTCCTCTAGGGACACTTTACCTATCCTTGGTGAAAGTATCCAAATTCTCAGCCACCAGGAAGTCCCATTCTGGCAGGAAATGGAGCAGGTTTGTTTGCAAATCGAGCCCAGGGCTCCCTGCCAGGCCCCAAGCAGAGGCCAAGCCAGCCTCACACAGAGGCCCTGCAGGTTTGGATTGGTTTGCAGCGATATTTCCCTCTGCCGGCCTTGCCTGAGCCTTATCTTACTCGACCTCCTTCACCCTGGTCCCTCAGTGATCTTCTCTAACCTTCTGGAGAGAGGAATTATCAGCTCCCAGCTCAGCTCAGAGAAGATGAAGAGACTCTTGTAGATTCATAAATTCTGGTGGACCTAGAATCCAGTTATTCTGAGATCCAACCCCGTGATAAAAAGAATAAAAGCAGTCAATATCTATCTACTCTGTGCCAGACACCGTGCAGAGTAACTTACATGCATCATTTTACTGAATCATCACAGTTCTTCTGCGTAGGTTCTATTAGTGTTCCTGCTTCATAGGAGAAGAAACGGAGGCTTTAAGAGGTTAGAGAGAGACTAAAAATTCACTCTACTTGATCAGGAATCAGCAAACTATGTCCCAGGCCAAATCTGGCCCAGTGCATGTTTTTGTAAATAAAGTTTTATTGAAACAGAGCCATGTTTTTTTACATACTGTCCTTGGCTGCTTTTGTGCTACAATGGCAGAGTTGCGTAGCTGAGACTGACACTCTGGCCTGAAAAGCTAAAAAAATTTACTACACGGCCCTTTACAAAAAACAAGTTTGCCAACCCCTGTTCTAGGTAACACCCCCCTCCCCCTGTTCTTTCACATTTGGACTCACTGGTCAGAGTGCTTTTTTACCCAGGTTTACATGTCCCACTGCCTGTTTGAGTTTTCCATGTTGAGCACCCAAGACTAGAGGTGTTCATTAATGCCACTGTGCCCACAACTCCCTCTAAGGGAAACAGCCGTTTCTCTGCACTGCGCACCCCCCCCACTCCCCTCACCCTCTTCTGACTGGATCCACAGCTGATGGGATCAAGGGGTGGGTGCCATCCACAGCTGGGCAGCAACTTATGATTTGAATAGCCTGACACAAAGAGATGAACTAGACCGATCAGATCCTTCTCCTGGGATTTGGGAAAGGGAAACAAACAGAGGGGAAATGGAAGCTGTGACTCTTGGGACAAGTCAAGGCGAGGTGGCTATGACAGGCAAGGAAAGGCAAAGTCATGAGGACAGGTGCTGTGGGAGAGAAGAAACTGGACAAACTGTGCAGATGGAGACAGAATCTGAGCAGGAGTGGCTTGCTGCCCTAAGAAAAAGGGAAAGAGAGGAGCCTTGGTCCCTGAAGGTTTCCCAAGTCCAGGTCTCATGAGAACAACTCTTCTTGGATTATTAGTTAGGACTTTTTGGTTACAAATGAAAGAAAATCTAATATAAATGGGCTTAAACACCAATGGTTATATATCAACTCACGTAACTGAAAAGTCCAAGGTACTTCAGACTCAGCTTGATCCAGCAGCTCAAATGATGCTACACGTGACCCAATTTCTTGCAGTCTCTCTGTCTTGCCTTTTGTGATTGGACTGCATCCTCAGTCTCCACTCCGTGCCCTTCTCCATCTTGGGTCACTCTAGACTCTCGCTCATGGTGTCAAGGTGGCTGCAGCAATTCCAGACCTCACAGTGGCATACCAGTCTGTTTGCCGTAGAGAGGGCATCCCTTCCAGCAGCTCCTTCCCATTCTGGAATGTGATCTCTTACTTCCTATCCTTGATTGCACTTTGGCCGGGGGGTGGGCTGCACTGACTCAATGAGACCCCTTAGCATCTGCCTTCAGTTTCCTCACCTATAACAACATTTGAGTGCTTCATATGTTCCAGGCCCTACATCACTCTTTACATGCTTTCCAAGTCTTAATGCTCACAAAGGTCATATGAGGAAGTTACTAGATCTTACCAACAAGGAAAGGAAAGCTCAGAGAGGTTGGAAGCCTTGCCAAGGGTCACACAGCCATCACACGGCAGAACTGCTGATTAGCAGCAAAACCAAGAGCCAAAAGGGGCCTGTGGGATCCTGAAGCCTGAGCTCTCAGCCTCTTCTGTGTCCCTGCCTATTGGGGGAGGGTGTCACTCAACAGCCCCCAGTTACTGTCATTCCACCTCCTACTGCTATCCTGGTGACCCAAATCCTTTGCTCAGAGGGGAGTATTTTGTCCACAGATTCTCAGGCTTCAGACTGAGTTTATTCAATAGTCCTGCTCCCACCTCTGGGTTCCTCTGGACTCTATTCTCCCTCCACCTGATTCGTTTCCATGGAAACTGCTGGGCTCCTGCATCCTTTTCATCCTTCTTTCTGGGAAGCAAGGCCAGCTCTCCGGCACCCCAGTAGCCAGGCCTAACCATTTTAAAAACCAAAGAGGCAGGGGCTTCCCTGGTGGCGCAGTGGTTAAGAATCTGCCTGCCAATGCAGGGGATGTGAGTTCGAGCCCTGGTCTGGTAAGATCTCATATGCCGCGGAGTGGCTAGGCCCGTGAGCCACAACTACTGAGCCTGCGCGTCTGGAGCCTGTGCTCCGCAATGGGAGAGGCCGCGACAGTGAGAGGTCCGTGCACCACGATGAAGAGTGGCCCCCGCTCGCTGCAACTAGAGAAAGCCCTCGCACAGAAACGAAGACCCAACACAGCCAAAATAAATAAATAAATAAATAAATTTATATATATATTAAAAAAAAAGACCAAAGAGGCAATATCTGACAGAAATATTTCCAGGCAGAGGGAGGAACCAAGCAGGGTTTCTGATTTTTTCTTTGATGCGCTCCAAAATAACACCAGGTGCTCTGAGCAGCTCTGCCAATTACCTCGACCCAGTGGATACCGGCTAACAAGTTGTCATCTGTTCTCCATCTCACCACCTGACAGTCAGCAGGCTTCCCTCCCTTCTTGGGGGGAGCAAGTCTGGGGTCTGAGGCAGAGGGCAGGTCTTCTCGCCGATGCTTGGTACTGGACTGCAGCCCTCGTGATGCAGCTGGTGGCCTGGACGTGCGAAAGGAAGGATGGCACCCAGTCTGCCCCTTCTGGAGAAGGAGGAAGCAGCCATCAGCCAAACTCCTAGGCATCTCAGAAACAGTAGACGTGGTGTCATCCCTTGCCACTAGGAGGTTCCCTGCAGTTCCAGTGGTCAGGACATGGGAAGAACTTTGTACATATTGTCCAGGGCCTTAGCACCTGGTCCACAAGGACTCCATAGACCAGAGGAGCCAAAATGTTCCCTATCTCCCACCCCTGCCAGGTCTTGGGTGTTCATCTCTCCGAGCTTTGGTCTCCTTATCTTCAAAACAGGCCCAACTCTCGCACTGATAGGCTAGCTGTGAGGACCTAACCAAGCAAGACACAGTAAAAGCCCTCTTTTTAAAGTCAACTAAAGGTATCCTTGTGGTCATTATCATCGTTGTCATCGTTATAAACGTGTGGGGAGATCCTGGAGGAGGAGCAGAACCTCAGATCACTGAAACTCTTTCCCATCCCTGAGCCATGTCTGCATCCATGTTTTTCTTCTCACATTCGGGTATTTAAACTTGGTCAGGGCCAGCTGACAACTCCAGTTTCTTCTGCTATTCAAAGCTCTCCTCCTCCCCCCGCTGTAGCCTGCAGTCTTGGCTGGGGGCTGAGCGTGGAGACGAGCAGGGGGCTGGCTCTGAGACATCTCCTCCCTCGGTGGGCAGGGGCCGGGGCAGGGAGGAGATCTTCCCACCCATCTGGTCACCTCGGGGTGTGGGAACTGCAGCTGGTCTCTGGGGAGTTCGAGGGCACCTTGCACGGTAGAGTGAAGGCTTTCTTGGAGCCATTTTCAGGTCTACCCCGGCCTCCTTCAACACCAAGGATCGACCAGCAGTATCTAGCTTTTGCTCCTCCTTTCAACTCTGTGCACCTTCCCAGAAGCCACAGCAACCTCCAAGGAAGGGCTGCAGAGAACAGGAACGGGGTGCCATCGCCCCCACCTTCCTTCTAGGCCCAGGACAGGACAGCCTGGGCCTTCAGACAGCTCTAAGTCAGACACAAGCACCAGTTCTGTCTTCACAAGGGGCCCAGACTCCAGAATTCTGCTCCGGGAGCAGGCAGGCCTGCTAGTGTCCCCTTACAGCAGGCACCCCCCAAGACCTGGCGAGGTCTTCTGGAGTCTCCCCAGCAAAGTGTGGCTTCAGAGGAGCCCCACACGCTGCATTCCCCAAAGACTAAGGCTCCTTCCTCTCCCCTATGCAGCTTCTCCTTTCATAGCCCATGGCCTTGGCTGGAACTACAGGGCAGCCCAGCGGACAGGAGGGACCCGGCTCCTGGGGAGAAGTTTAACAAGTGGGATACTAAGCCCCTTTTGTGCTACTCTTTCAGAACAACAAGACAATTCCTAACATTCTATATTAATAACAATATCCACCTGTTAATCAAGCACTTACAGCTGCCAGGATTCTTGCTAACTAACTCCTCGACTACATTATTTTGGGTTGCCTTACACTGACTTTGTGCCACCAGTATTATTATTACCTGTATTTGTGTGTGTGTGTGTGTGTGTGTGTGTGTGTGTGTGTGTAGTACGCAGGCCTCTCACTGTTGTTGCCTCTCCGGTTGCGGAGCACAGGCTCCGGACGTGCAGGCTCAGTGGCCATGGCTCACGAGCCCAGCCGCTCCGTGGCACGAGGGATCCTCCTGGACCGAGGCACGAACCCGTGTCCCCTGCATCGGCAGGCGGATTCTCAACCACTGCGCCACCAGGGAAGCCCTATTACCTGTATTTTTACTAAGGTTCAAAGAAGTTAAATAGCTTGGCCAAGGTCTCAAAGGAGGTTTTGTACCCGCATCTCTCCAACCGCACAGCAGGGGCTTGTAATCCTAAACATGGCTGCTTCTGCAGGACTCAGCTTGGGAACAAAGGGATGTGCTTGGGCTCTGCAGCCCTCCCTGGGCCTGTATCTGGGAGTCAGGGATGCGCCTCCCACAAAGAGACTCCAAGCATGCATCTAAAATGAACGATGCAGGGCTATCCCAATGCAGGCTTTGGAGACCACTGTGGTCACCCTGCTGTCATACTCAGGACCTCTCCTAGTCAAGCCAACATCTTCCCCCATCTCAGCAGCTCGGGAAAGTAGGAAGCATGAGCTCCACTCTCTCTTCCTCACCAGGAAAACCAAAGCAGCAAGGGGGGTACTGGTTTGGGTCTTTAGAGAGCCAGAGATGAGATCCCTCACCCCAGATCTGGGCCAGGGGAGGGCGCAGGAAGTGAGCCAGAAGAGCCCAGATGACAGTGTCAGAGCTGGAAGGGGCTGAGCCTGGCCCCTGAGGGGCTGGCCGCACACTGGTTAAGAGCTTGTGTTTAGCCTTTCCCCTGGGCCTCACTCTGGGGTTAGCCCCGCTAGAAACTATTAGTTACCTCAGGGGAGGGATGCTGGCGAAAGAATTTCTTGCCACGCCAACCGCCAACGGCCAACGGCCAACCGCCAACCGCCGCCAACGGCCAACCGCCAACCGCCGCCAACCGCCAACCGCCAACCGCCAACCACCAACCGCCAACCGCCGCTGCTCTTTCTCCACAAAGGTTAGCCGGAGCATGAGCTCATTTAATCCTCGGAACAATAAATACTAAGAGGTAAATACCCACATTCGCATTTTGTAGAAGAGAACAATTGAAGCACAGATAGGTTATGTAATTTGCCCAAGATCACACAGCTTACTCTGGGATTCAAGTCCAAGCAGCCTGATTCTAGAGTGCCTGCTCTTAACCACTGAGCAATCCTGCCTCCCTAGACCCAGCGGTTTTGGTGAATTCCTCAGCCCTTGGACCCTTCACCAGCAGCATGGGGGAGGGGGATGCATACAGGCCTGGAAAGCTAGCTTCTTAATGACACCTCCTCTCTCCTAGTCTGTTCCTGCAAGGAACTCTAAACACTTTTGCTCTGGGCAGAAAAAAAACAAGTGGTTTTGGAACCTTCACTCTGTATTGCCTCTTTTGGGCTCACTGTGGGCTTGTCCCTCCCCCTAAGGAACAACCTACCCCCTCTGTCTCCTGGTTTTCCTCTCTCCCCTGGTGACCTCCTTTTCATTCTCACCTCCTTGCCTTTGCACTCCTTTTGGAAGGCAGTTCAGCTAACACTCATTAGCACATGCTAATGAGCATCAATTCATTTCTCAGTCACTCAGCAGGAGAGGGGAGAAAGTGGGGACAAAGCTGCCACTCTGGGGGTAATGGTCCACAAGGCCAGGACAGGCCCCCAGGCTCAGGCCCCCAGGGAGAATGGGGAGGGAGCCTAGCCCCCAGCTGGGGAGTCCTGTCTATATTCTCGGGTTGTACCCTCAGCAGCTGCTTCTGTCTTTTCTGAGACCAGCGCAGAATATTCCTAGGTCAGCCGTGAGACCTTCTCTGCCCACCAGCCTAAGCAAATTCCCACGATGTCCATGGGTGGGCGTGGCTAAGACCTGGTAGAGGAGGATATAGTTCTGCAGCTCTCCGACGAGTGTCTGAAAGCCCCCAGAGCCTGTCCAGGGTGCGGCAGGCACCAGAGGGTGGAGGGAGGTACCCAGGCAAGGGCAATCAGTGGAAGCCCCTCCTCCACTCCCTACCATCTGGATCCTTCCTGGGGGTCGCTGATTCCAGCCACCCCCAGTAAAGTCTAGAGAACCCTGGTCTTCTCCACAAGACTGGGCCCCATTAAGCAGCTGTGAGAGGGAGGAAACAGAGCCGGGCTGGGCAAGTCATTTGGTCCTTTGAAGTCTCAAGTCCCCTCATCGGAAAAGTGGTCCCTGGTCTTCCTGCTGTGAAAGGGTCAGACGAGAGGAGGCATGAGAAAGTCCTAGAGAACTCCGAAGTCCAGATGCTAAAGACTTGTCAAACTTTTATTATTATTACTACTGGCGGCGTTGCTGTTACTACTGTTAGTATTATTGCTGCTGCTAGTGACGATACGTGGTGGCTGCACCTCAAGATGATCAGAGAGAGGGAGAAGGAAGGCAAGGGCAGCCTCTCTCCCCTTTGCACCCGAGAGCCTCTGTTTCCCTGGCCAGGCGAGGAGTGGTCTCAGCACAGACGGGCGCCCCCACCCTGAGAACCCCTGCGGAGCCCCGGGTCGGCCGCCGCCCCGCTGAGACCCAAGCCGATTCTCTGAGCGCGCGCGCCCCCTGCTGGCAGCGGGGCGCGGGCGCAGCCTCCGGATTGTATATAAAGGCAGCGTGGCGCGCGAGACCTGGCCGAGTGCGGTAGAGGAGCCGGCGCGCAGGGAGAGCGCAGTGCTGCCTGAGGTCTCCGAGCGGCTCGCCATGGCTGGGCCGCAGCAGCAGCAACCCCCTTACCTGCACCTGGCGGAGCTGACGGCGTCCCAGTTCCTGGAGATCTGGAAGCACTTTGACGCAGACGGTAAGTAAAGCTCCCAACTTGTGTGCCCGCTCGCCCCCAGGGGACCTGCGGTGGAGAAAAGAGGGCAAGGAAGTTGCGGGCAGGGGTGAGATTGCCCCAGTGGGTGTTTTGGGTGCAGAGCCTGCTGAGGTAGGGGTCTCGAGTTTGGGAGACACCTGGGTGCCCTGGTGACAACCGCCCGGAAGTTTTCTTCCCTGACAGAGACGACAGAGCCCACCGGCTTTTGCAGCCTCATTCTGGGCAAGTTTGGGCTTTACCAGAGGGGAGGCCTGGGCTGGCAAGGCTCCCCATGACTCCCCCTGCCGTCTTATCTTCCCCGCCTTTCTCTTCAAGGTAACATTCTGCCTTCAGCTGCGGCAGCCACAGGTCTCAGACACCCACTCATTTTTTCCCTCAAGTTCCCCTTTTATTGAATACCAGGTTAGCCCCGTGGGGTCCTGGGGACTGGGGCAAACTGGGGGGTCCTGAAGGGACACTCTTGGCCTCCCCAGCCTGTCCGGTGGGAGCAGGAGTGGAGAGGGCATCCAGGCAGTGAGCATCCCCTAGGCTTCCTCTGCCCACGTTCCATCCCTCACGGGCATTCAGGTCCCACTCACAGGGTGTGGTGGGAGGCAAGCTTGGGGTGCCAGCCTGACATGTTCCCTCATGGTGATAATCCTGGGTGCTTTGGGTGACTCCTTCCTTCTCTGGGTCGGGGGAGGCACAATCTTAAATGCCTCAGTGACCCACCCTCTGCTCTGTGTGGTCTTGACATTTACTCACCCAAAAATCGAGGGCTGGACTGAACAACCTTTGGAAGTTGGCTCTAAGGACTGGTATTACAAGGGTCTATGATGGCCTGACTCAGGCATAAAGGGAGCCCCCCCCCCCACCTCGTTTTAGAGGCTTCTGATATCACTAGAGACAAATTTTTCTCCACCACTCCAAAAAATTAAGTGATCTGTTTTCCTTCTGAGGTCCTGGCTGGGGTGGGCATCCGAAACGTTCTGGCATCTCAGACCACTGGGAGGGTGGTGGCCCAGGGTGTTTATCCTAGGATTGAGAGCGAGGGGCATGGGAACCAGAGGGAGGATCAGGGGGAGGCTCCCTCCATTCTTCTCCCTTCCCTTCCTCACCTCGGCAGGGCGGGCATAAAGGTGGCTAAACAGAGGCCCTCGGCCCAGAGTGCTGTGCAGAGGCAGGGGTTAATGGGTATGATAACCAATGAAGTTTTGTTCCCTTGGAGCAAACTGAGAATCTGGGGGTGCAGAGGACTGGGCATGTGACACCTGGATTAGGATGGTGATCTGCCTATGAATTACTAAAGGAGGTGGGTAGATTGTTAAATCTGTAAAATGGGGCTAAGGAGGGGTTGTATTTCCAATCCCTGGCTGGTACCATAAAACTCCCTTGGGGGAAAGGGCTATAAAAAGATTGCAGCCTCTCTGTATTCTAGGTGACACGCGCACTCCCTAAGGCTTCTCCTGCCAGTTTATCTGCACCAGAGACTTGCATGATTCAAGGAAAGTTATCAAGCGGCCAAGGTTATACCACAGGCCTCCTGCCAGATGAGTCAGCTATAAACAGAGGACTCCACGGTTCTATTCTCCCCCAGTTCTCACGGGGTCAGCCAAGAGCGCTCTTGATAATCATGCAAATCCTCACATTTGTCTGAGACTTTGTACTTTTCGAAACACAGTCGCACCTTGAGTCCTGCACAGTGAGTCTGTGGGCAGACCACGATTCTCCTTGTGCACATGAGGGAACAGACACAAAGTGTGACTTCTCTGAGGTCGTGTAGCGAGGTGATGGCGGCACTGGTTCCTGGCCAGCGCTTAATTCCCCAACTCTGGTTTCTGGACACCTACTTTCCCTCCTGATCCAGCCTCGGAGGTGGTGGGCAGTCCCTTTAATACTAGAAAGGGGTCCTATGGCTGGAGCATAGCTAAGCTAGGGTGAGGCCAAAGAGTCTTTAAAGACCTCCAAAACCATCGTACCTCTGGTACAATGTGAAAGGGGAGCTAGACTGCTTCTTGGTTCCTTGTCCCCCTCGGCATCCCATCGCCCTCTCTGGTCACCACTTCAGGGAAGTCCCAAGGAGGGACCATGGACCTAACAGAGAAGGAAAGCAAAAAGGATTAGAATACCAGAGATGGCGCAGAAGGCGATTTAGGAAAATGAGGCTATAGCCAAATTGAAATTCGACTAAAGGACCCAGAATTAAGCTGTGGGTCACCTTGCTCTGGACCTCCCGTACCTGTCCCCTTCTGAACTCCCATGGCTGCCAGGGAGCTTCTCCCTCCCCCCTGAGGCGCTCCCTGCCCTGGCTGGGCCTCCTCTTACTAACTCTGGCTTCTGTTTTTATCTTGGGGGTTTTCCCCCCGACTCTAAGTGTCCCCCTGCCGCTCACAGAGTTAAAGAGCTCTGGGAGGACTCTCCACGGCTCACCAGGTCCCTGGGGTGAGCTCTCTGGAGCCCAGCCACCAAGCAGGGGGAGCACCGACCCACCCCACCTGTCCTGGACTCCAATAAACAGATACTAGGAGTCCGCAGAGAAGCTGGATTCCGAGGACAGTGGGGATGACGCAGGGAATCTGACCCTCCTAACTCAGCCCATTTCTAATGAAGGAGCAGGTGTCTGAAGAGGGGGAAACTGGGACTCAAAGAGGCAACGTTCTTTTCACAAGATCACACAGCAAAGTGAGAGGGTAGGGGGACCCAGGAATCCTCTCCTAGCCCCCCCCCTCACTCCTCCTCAGTGGTCAGCCAAGGTCATGAAGAGCTGGAGCTCTTCCACATAACATCCCCATGCTCTGAGTGACCCTTACATGCCCTACATTACTGAGTCCCCCGTTCTGTTGTTTCCTGGTCACTTCTTGGTCAGAAACGTTCTCACTCTGCGAGATCCAGGCTTCAGAGGGATGCCCAGCTCAGAGCTCACGCTGGCCTCTTTGTGGTTCTGACCACACGGCCACCAGGCTCCTATTCTGCTGACGATCAGTACGAGGTCCGTGGGGAGCCAAGTTCTGCCCTTGGCCTTTGCTACCCTTTGGGAGCAACTGCAAGTGTAGGGATATTTCCTCTCCCAGAGGCCAGCAGACATTCACAGGACAACGCAGGGAATCCCACTCACTCCAAGAATCAACCTACATGGATATACTTGTACATGTACATAAACTTATGTGAACAAGGGGCCTAGTATCAAGTTCTTTGGGATACTGAAATTTTAAGGATGTGCTTCCCTAGGGGACAGAAAAATAAATCCTGCTAATCTCTACAGTGGAATATTATGCAACCAATGGGATCGAGATGGGGCTTTTGTACTGACATGGAGAAGTGTCCAAGATGTATTATGGAGATTTTTTTTTTAATTATGGCAGGACACTATTACAGTATGAGCCCATTTTTACTATTAATGAAACAAGTATGCTGGAAAATATTTGAAAGACAATAATAACAGTGGTCCTCTACAGAGTAGATGATGTAAAATTAAAAGGTATTTTCTTTAACTTTATAAGTAAATTTCTGTAGTGTTTTACAAGAGCATGTGTTTCTTGTGTAATCAGCAAAACAATATTCAAGAAGAAAATTTTATGGGCACCCCCCCCCCAAAAGAAATGCATATATATCTCCAGTTGTGGGGATCTGCCCAGAGTTTTCTAGGCCTTTGTCTGCCTCCAGATGGCCCTAGTGATGCAGGAGGCTCTCAAAGCCTTGCACAGGGACTGACCCTTGTTCCATATGGGTGTGGCCCTGAGGACTTTGGAAATGAATGACAGGAAGGACCACCAAGAACTGAGGAAGGCCCTGTGCAGTCTTCCCTCCTCTCTCCTCCCGACACCCAGTAGTAGTAACGGAAGCATCCTCCAAACCCATCCCCCATGGGGGACACTGGCCAGACAGAGAGTGCTCAGGCCGGTTCTCAGTCACTGAGGAGCTTGTGTCCCTGGTAGGGGAAGCAGAAGAAAGCTGAACAACAGCGCCTCTCGGAGGTGGAGAGAGGCCTGGGCACCTTGCCCTGGAATTCTAAATGACGAAGTCTTTTGGAATACTGAAAAGACCTCTATGTATAAAATAGATAACTAATGAGGACCTACTGTAGAGCACAGGGAACTCTACGCAGTGCTCTGTGGTGACCTAAATGGGAAGGAAATCCAAAAGAGAGCGGATATATGTATACATATAACTGATTCACTTTGCTGCTTAGCAGAAACTAACACAACAATAAAAATTAATAATAATAAAAGACCTGCCTCAAAAGGGTTAGAGAATATCCGGTATGTATTAAGCATTCACACAAATCCCATGGCTGTTACTATGCAATACACCTGTGCTGTTCATAAGACAATTACGGGATTTATAAAAATGATTGCTTCTTGGAGCATTAAAGGCAAAGGGGTCTGGTGCTGGCAGGGAGCCAAAGTTGTCTGAGGGCAGCTTTCTCTTAACCCTGTCGGCATTTCTCTGTGGGGTCCGTGTGTCCCGTTTAGGCCTGATGTCAGGATTTGGGGTTCTTTGGGAGCAGCCTCCTGCCCCACCTGGGGTAAGCCCTAGGAACAAGTCCCCGATCCCACCTCCACTTTCACCCCCAAATTCCCCACTTGTTTTGCCAACAGTGCCCTTTGGTGTGGATGTCCGCGGCATGCCAGCTGCGGACATCCTCTGTGAGGCCCTCATGCCCCATGGCCCAGCCAGCCGATGGGGGACGCAGCTGTGTCCGAGAGCTGGCGCTCCCCAGGGAGGCAGCTGCGGGGGCGTTTTCACAAACAGGACACTTCAGCCTCACCTCGCCTCGCCTCGCACGGGCGGCCACCAGCGATCCCGCGTCCCTGCCCTACTCGCCTTGTTTATTCCCCTTTGACTTCAGTAGTTTCACCACCTGAGCCCCTGGGGGAGGTTTCCGGGGCTAAGGAGACCCCTCAGGGAAATCCCTCCCAATACCCAGGGAGCCAGAATTAACAGAGCAGGCGTGAGGCTCTTCAAGACCTGAGCCTCTCCAGCTCTGGACCTGGTGGCTGCCCTGGAGGACTGCATCAGATCCCGCCTTTGCCCCGCAGGTCCCAGCTGGGGCCTCTGGCTTTGGCCCTCTCCCCCTCCTCTCTGGCTCTCGGCTGCCTCACCTCCTCTCTAGCCCAATCTGCCCCAACCTTCTGGCCTCCTCCACACCAGGAACTGGCCCAGCATTAGGCTGCCAGATGTCCACAGGTTCAGGAGACCCAGCCCAGCTCCAGAGCCTCTGTTCCAGAAGCAGCTCTGCCCAGAAACACAGATTAAAAGTCAAGTGTCTAAACATTCATCCAGTAGCTGTTTGCACTGGGTTTTTTCCCCCCAGGAGCCTCTGGGAGACACGTACGTGTGTGTGTGTGTGTGTGTGTGTGTGTGTGTGTGTGTGTGTGCGCGCGTGCACGACTGACAAAGAGAGAAATCAAAACAAGATAGAGATATGGACAGAGATCGTCCCTGGGGTGAACAGAAGGAAAACAGGCTGTTAGCCGTGGTTCAATTTCTTTCCTCTCAAACTCCTCTGGAACACGAGGTCGATAACACCCGTCTGTTTACCTGGTAGTGTCCTGAAGACCAGCTGGGGCAGGGAGGGGAGAGCTCTTTGTAAATGGTGAGCACCGTGCAAAGTAATATTTATATTGGAGCAGAGCCTGAGGAAGTCAATTCCTTGCCGCAAAGGGTGGCGTTTGTCCCAGAGGAACTCAGGCTGGAGGGTAGAGGGCTATCTGCCCTTCCATAAATTTGAACTCCGGACAGACAGCCAGGAGGACTGGCTTCATGAATGCTTTCTTGTGCAGGTAACGAGGAGTCTAGAACTGCATAACTCCCCTCCTTGATTTCCTTAAACTCCGCAACACAGAATAATACAGATTGGTGAGCACCACGCCCTAGGCCCGTGCTTCTCGAACTTGAGCGCGCGGGAGACTGGTTCAAGCGCGGATTTCTGGGCCTCACTCCTAACAATTCTGATTCAGTTGGGCTGGGGTTGGTCCGAGAATTTGCATCTATAACAAGCTCCCAGGTGATACTGTCACTGTCAGGACGCAACCACTCTTTGAATAGTGCTGGTCTAGGCCCCTCTTGTCAAAAGAGGTGCCATCACTTGTCAAAATGAGACCCCGGTCTACCATCTCGGGCTTCACACCAACCCCCCACCTCAACCTTGAATGTGAAGCCAAAGGCGCTGTCTCTCTAGGGAGAAGATGCTCACGTTCAGAAGCAGTGGTTCTGCTTTGAGACGTTCATGCTCCTATGTTGTTAAAATGCAGATTCTAGCCAGCAGGTCTGGGGTGGGGCCTGCGATTCTGCCTTTCTAACAAGCTCCCAGGTAATTCCAAAGTTCCCGTTCCACAGACCACACTTTGAATGACAAGCCCTCATACTCCAGACCCATCAAATTAAAATCTCCATCTTAATACGCTCCCCAGGTAATTCTTGCATACCTTAAAATTTGAGACAGGTCGCACTAAAGCAGTCCTTAATCCTGACTGCACATCAGAATCATCTGGCGAGCTTTGAAAACATGCCCACGAGACACCCTCACCCCATCAATTAAATCAGGAGCTCTGGGGGTAAGGCCCAGGCAGTGGTACACTTTGAAAAGCTTCCCAGGTGATTCTAATACATAGCCTGGGCTGAAAATCAGGACTCTGAGGCTGCAGTCATGATGGAACTCTTTGGGCTGAAGGGTTTACAGCCATGGATTGGTTCGGAAGACCTTAAGAGCACAGAGTATAAAAATGATGCTTTCCATTTATGTGAGATTTTACATTTTCCAGAATGCTTTCACAGCCTTATCTTGTATGGCTGTCACAATGGTTCTATAAAGTAAAAAAAAAAAAAAAAAGCATTTATTTTGAGCATAAATAGTTATACCCATTTTAGAGATCAAGAAACTGAGGTTTAGAGAGATTGACTTGCTCGACATTGCATGGACAGTCACAGAGCTGGTGGTAGACTTACGATCCTTAATCGGGCTCCTCTTACCCGTTCAACTCTCAGAAAATCTGTACGCACAAATCTCAGTGAGAAACAAGCTCCTTTTCACTGTGAGGCAGGGCATTCTTTGGTCAAGGTTTTCCAAGTGTCTGTGGTCAGATTAATTGTAAAGAAGTGTTGTCTCACTTCAAAATTTGGGGAAACTGAGGCACCATGGTGGTGAAGAATGGTAGCAAGCCCAGAATAAGGACGGATGCAGGGTCCCTGGCTCCTCTCATCCCCCTCCCTAATATTCACAGGTTGCGGTTTGATATGGGGAAGTTAGGAATGCTGGTTGCTATGGTAACCACATCCTTATCCATGCCCATCCGCATGAGGTTTGGGTGGTGGCCAGTCCCCCCCCCCCCCCCATAAGACGGTCATAGAAAAAGCAAACCACTTGCCCAGTGCTGAAGTCCTCCCTGGAAGGAGGGAGGCCAACCTGTCCTCTACTCCCACCTCCTGTAATAGGTGCCTCCCGCGTGATGGTTAGGGAGTTGCTCTGAGGGAAGCCAAAGTAGCGAAGACCTTTTCCCCCAGTGCTGGAGGATGCCCCGTCTGGGCCCTGCAGACACTGCCTGCCTATCTAATCTCTGCTCACCCTCTCCCTTCAACTGGTAGATCCCTGCTATTCTTGTCTGGCTGCCTCACCCCCGTAGACCATTAAATGCTCTTGGGGAACAGGCCCATATCTAAACTTGGCTATAGTTCCCACAACGTTGAACTGTTGTTCAGTTCAAAAAACTAAAGGCGGGCTTCCTGGTGGCGCAGTGGTTGAGAGTCCGCCTGCCGATGCAGGGAACACGGGTTCGTGCCCCGTTCCGGGAAGATCGCACATGCCGCAGAGCGGCTGGGCCCGTGAGCCATGGCCGCTGAGCCTGCGCATCCGGAGCCTGTGCTCTGCAACGGGAGAGGCCACAACAGTGAGAGGAACCACGTACAGAAAAAATTAAATAAATAAAGGCTTGTGGAATTGAACAACATTTCTGTCCCTTTGCACAGAGCGAGGTGGTACTGTAATTCCCAGCGTGGGAAGAGGGGTTTCTTTCCACAGGGGCACTGGGCCCCACTCCCTGCCTTTGCTAGTAGCTGGGGCTTCTCAGCGAGGCCTTCCCTGCCTCATAGGGAAGTAGCCCTCATAGATACTTCAGCCACCTCCTAATACACTCACAAAACAGATTCATACTCACTGACTCAGGGGTCCACCCAGCCCTGGCCTGGGCCCAGCTCTGAGGCCTCTGGTACTTCAAACCCCAGCGCATGCTCACAATGTGAGC
>NW_020185335.1:2027827-2108646 GCF_003031525.2 Neophocaena asiaeorientalis asiaeorientalis | reverse complement strand
CCTCCCTCCCTCCCCTCCTCACTCCCCCTGCTGCAGCTGTCCAGCTCTCCCAAGAAGCTTTCAGAACATCCTAGAAGAAAGATGACCACTCTAGCCTAGGGTAAAAAAGGGAACTCCAGTCTCATCTCTCCCCACCATGCCCACCCCCGGCCTCCAATTACAATCATATCTTTTCCCTGCAGATAAAAATACTTAGGGGCTTCCCTGGTGGCGCAGTGGTTGGGGGTCCGCCTGCCGATGCAGGGGACGCGGGTTCGTGCCCCGGTCCGGGAAGATCCCACATACCGCGGAGCGGCTAGGCCCGTGAGCCATGGCCGCTGAGCCTGCGCATCCGGAGCCTGTGCTCCGCAACGGGAGAGGCCACAACAGTGAGAGACCCGCGTACCGCAAAAAAAAAAACAAAAAAAACAAAAAAAACAAAACTTAATTTATCTCACATGATTCCTCCATACACTATGTATTGTGGCACCTTCTCCACTAGAGGGCGCCACTAGGCTTATTCATTCCAAATCTAAATTCTCAGGGGACACTAGTGGGGGAGGCTAGGAAGAACACACACTCCTACTCCCACATCGCCCTCCAGCCTCCCAAAGCCCCCACCAAGGCCAGGCTAAATACTTAATTTTATTCTCTTTGTTTAGTTTGTAACTCTATTTGCCCTTGAAGCAAGCTACCATCTCCCTTTCCTGTTCAAGTCTCTATGGGAACCTTGCTCACTGCTTTAGATCAGATTTGGAACTTGACTTTTGGTCAGTGGTTTCCAAACCTTGCTATATACATGGAAATTACCTGGGGAGCTGTATTAAAAATCACGATGCTTAGTTCATACCCCAAACCAATTACATCAGAATGTCTGGGGATGGGAGCCAGACATCCATATTTTTTTTTAAGATTCTAGGAGATTCCCATTCACAGCAGTCTGGGGAGCACTGCCTTAGACCTGTCTGATCTCCCACCCACAAATGATTCCTCCCGGTCACAGAAAGACCAGGGAGCTTGGCCATGGACTCAGCTCGCCCTGGTCTCTAGGTCTTTTGGGTTCAGTGGTGAAGAACCTAAAGGACTTCTTACTACGTACGTGATCTTGCAAGTCAGGCCTTGACCTTGGGACCTGCTCCCGATAAGGGCACTTTTCACCCAAATTCATTCCCGTTTTTTATACAAGTTCCGGTAATTGAACTCAAACAATAGTAACATTTACACTGCACCCGTAACGGACTGAGTGACGGGCTTTACATGCAAAAATCCCATTTAATTACCCATTTTGCAGATGACATGCGTTAAATATCTTTCCTAAAGCCATACAGCTCGTAAGTACAGCAGAACCAGGATTTGAATCTACCTCCACAGACCTCAGCGCCCCCTCTCTTCATTACTGTGGAGTGGGTTGCCTCCCATATGCTTGATCCCTGTGACCACCTCTCAGGTGCCCCCATCCCTGCTATTCTCTTGCCACTCTTCCCTTCTGCATTAGTTTCCTGGAGCTGCCGTGACAAAGTACGACAAACTGGGTGGCTTAAAACAAAAGCAATTGATTCTCTCACAGTTCTGGAGGCTAGAGTCCAAAATCCAGGTGTTGGCAGGGTTGGTTCCAGGTTCTGAGGGGTAATGTGTTCCATGTCCCTCTCCTGGCCTCTGGTAGTTACGAGCAATTCACAGAGCTCCTTAGCTTGGAGATGCATCACTCCAATCTCTGCCTCTGTCTTCATGTGGCCTTCTTCCCGGTGTGTCTTTGTGTCTTCACTTGGCCTTCTTATAAGGACACCAGTCATTGGATTTAGGGCCCACCCTAATCTAGTATGACCTCATCTTAACTAATTACATATGCGAAGACCCTATTTCCAAATAAGGTCACATCCTGAGTTCCAGGTGGACATGGATTCTGGGGGGGACACTCTTTTTTTTTTTATTAGAAAGTCTACTTTATTATTATTATTTTTTTGGCTGCACTGAGTGGCTTGCGGGATCTTGGTTCCCCAACCAGTGATTGAACCCGTGCCCCCTGCAGTGGAAGTATGGAGTCCGAACCGCTGGACCACAAGGGAAGTCCCTGGGGGACACTCTTCAACTCAGTACACCCTCCTACCCCAAAGACCCAAGTTCTGCCTCTGACCTCATTCGCCCTACTGACCAGGGCTTGCCACCTGCTGACAAATCTCGAGGCTGATGACCTGTTGTCCCCTGTCAGATCTGCAGCTCCTGCTGCCTTCCCAGCTGGCTACGGACAGACAGCTCCCAGCTCCCTCTGCCAGCATGGCCCACATGCTGGTCCCTCCCAGTCTCTGACTACTGAATGTATATCACAAAGGCAAAACCGTTATTAATCTTGGATCTCTATGGTTGCAAATGGCCAGAGGGCAGGACCCACATCCCTAACAGTCCAGGGCTGGCCCAGACACCTGCTTGACCACTGAGGAGAACAAGTTCTCAATGAAGCCCCCCATTTCCCCACCCCACCCATCCACCATAAGTTTTACTACTTAGCTCTGAGGTTCATTGCTTTTTTTCTTTGCTATCTTTGCAGGAAATGGGTATATTGAAGGTAAAGAGCTAGAAAACTTTTTCCAAGAACTGGAGAAGGCAAGAAAAGGCTCTGGCATGGTAAGCCCAGACCCCTCTCCCATTGTTTGGAATTTTCTGTCATCCTGAGCATGGCTTTGAGCATTGTCTGTCCTAGGTCATACATTCCATCAGCAGCCTGACAACTCTGGTCTTGACCCTTAGCGTTTTTCTTTTATCTGGAAGGATTTTAAAAATTGAAATACTCCCTTAAAAGAGTACCTTACCTCACTATCTCTGGGTGTCTGGGATTGAGGGGTGTTCATGGGTACCGGGGGTTGATAAACTGCCCAAAACTGCAAAAGTTTGTGTCTGCGTCTGTATGTATAAAAAGTATTTTTTCCTAGGGAAGAGTCCATAGCCTACCTAATATGCTCAGAGGGGTCATGACTCAAGATTGGATGCCTAGGGGGTTTCAAGTGCCTTTGTTCAAGACTGGAGTTTCTCAGCCTCGGCACTAATGACATTTGGGGTAGTGACTCTTTGTCATGGGGGGCTGTCCCTGGCATTGTAGGATGATTAGCAGCATCCCTGGCCTCTACCCATGAGATGCTAGTAGCACCCCTCCAAATTGTGACAATCAAAAATGTCTCTGGACATTGCTAAATGTCCCCTGCAGGGGATGCAGAATCGTCCCCACTAGAGAACCACTGTTCTAGACCAACCAAGGTTGGAACCTCGGCAAGGACCTAGAGGAAAGCGGAGGATTGCTCCAAACCAGCATCTGAGCCAGATCGTACTGCCTCATGTGTGCATTCGTCAGACTGCCCTTCATGGCCTGAAGTGACTGCAAATCATGTCCCAGGCCCTGAACGGCAGGCATATTGTTTCCCCACGTGCCAACCTGGCATGACTGACTTCACTAAAGCCTTTTGGGGGACCGTCTGAAATATTGAAAACGTAAGGTGATTGGAGCTAGTCTGTTGTGATTCCCATGTCTGGTTCTCGAATATATGGAGTTAGACCAACTCCCTCCCCGCCAGCTCCTGCGGGTCCTTTGGTCGGGGGGGGTGGTCTCTCTACTCTCCCCTGCTGCGTGTCTGTTGGCCAATCCACTGCTTATTAGCAAGTCTTCATGGAGCGCTTTGGGAGATGAGTCACAAATCCACTGGTGAACACCTGGTTCAGAGCTTGTCAGTGCGCCCTGGTGAGGAGGATGTCCAGGCGATGGGCTTAAGTGATGGAGGTGATTCATGGGTTTGTCTATCAACAGTCCCCCGTCACCCCTCATTACTAGGATAATGAAGCCCGGATCACAGAAAACACAGGCTTCACAACTGGTTCTGGGATCGTGGGGTAGATAGAGGAATGTGTTTTTACAAAGTGCTTCAAATCTGAAATTCTTCTCTTAGTCATTCCCTTCCTCAGATGGCATCAGGGGTGATTTTCAAGTCTGTCAACAACATTCTCAACTAACATCACCCCGGACTGGATCTCAGAGTAGCTGTTCTGTGGTAGAAAAAATACTGGCCTTGGAAACAAGAGTCATGGGTTCAAATTCTGACGATACTAGCTGGTGACCTCAGGACAAGTCACGTCATCTCAGCCTCCGTTTGTGTGTAAAATGGACGGGCTACTAACATCTTGGGGACTGTTGTGGAAAGCAAACAGGATGGCCACATTTCTGATAAGGGCCTAGGCTCATTCCAGGCACATTTGTAGATGTAACGTGATAAATATTGATAAACAAATACATATGGGCAAATTGAGACCAGTCCAAAAGGTCAAAAACAGAAGACTCTAAGAATTGGTAGAATTTTCCTTGGCCCAATCCTAGGAAACACACAACCCACCAGAAAGCCATTAAAGAAGCGAAGAGGCTTCAGATGCCAAGATGATTCATCACTGATTAGGGATAAAGAAGAGCTCACTAATGCAAACACTTAACAAGCAGCACCCCAAGCGAAGAGAAGCTCTGAGAACTTCAAGAGAACCTTAGACTTAAGTTAGGCGGTGATGGTGCAATAGAACTTTTGAAGCTCTCTGCCTTTTTAGTAGTCACATTCATCTAGTGGACTATTTAAATGACCCCTCAACTATATAGACTTTCTGGTCACATTCTTCCTAGCCTAAAATCAGAGTGAAAAGCATTGTAGAATTTCCAGTTAGTCTTTAAAGAAGAAAATGAGCACTCACCTTTGCTCTGGTGGAATGTCTAGAACTTATTGGGGGCCCCTGCAATAGGTTGGGCTTATTAGAAGCTGCCTCAATGAAAGGTTGGGGCCTGAGTTCTCACATCTGAGTGATGGAAATAAGTCCTCACCCTTCTGGTAGACTTATGGTTTAATCCATCTCAAAGGCAGACGGGCATGTTTACTTATGTGGTACAGAGCACATCCATATGTTCTGTTTCCCCTTGAAAATAATGTGATTGAGCCTCAAAGAAGAGAACACTTAGGACTTCCCTGGTGGCGCAGTGGTTAAGAGTCGCCTGCCAATGCAGGAGACATGGGTCTGAGCCCTGGTCCAGGAGGATCCCACGTGCTGTGGAGCAACTAAGCCCGTGCGCCACAGGTACTGAGCCTGCGCTCTAGAGCCCGCAAGCCGCAACTGCTGAGCCCACGTGCCACAACTACTGAAGCCCGTGCTCCTGGGGCCTGTGCTCCACAGCAGGAGAGGCCACTGCAATGGGAGGTCCGTGCACCGCGGCAAAGAGCGGCCCCCGCTCACTGCAACTGGAGAGGGCTCACACACAGCAACAAAGACCCAACGCAGACATTAATAAATAAATAATAAATTTTAAAAAAGAGAGAACACTTAGATTTGGAGGAACCCTAAAAAGGGAAAGGGTGCAGCCCTGATTACTCAGAGCATTGGTTCAACCTGGTTCCATCCCTGCATATTTGGGGTGCAGAATGATTCCCCACCATTGCTGCACCAAGAGGGTGAGAGATCCACGGTTCGCAGGGGACCCAGCAGCAAAATCAGCGCCCTTTGTCTTTCTGCAGATGTCGAAGAGTGACAACCTTGGGGAGAAGATGAAGGAATTCATGCAGAAGTATGACAAGAACGCAGATGGGAAAATCGAGATGGCAGAGGTGAGTCCTAGTATCCTGCTAAGAGCTACACGGGAAGGGCCGTCGGTTGCCTGTGCCTCTCCCATGCACAGGAGTCCTTCTAGGGATCCGAGTGAGGTGGTGGTCTTGAAGCCCCACCACCCCTCCCAGCACTTAGGCTGATGAAAGAGAACAGATGGAGCTTCTCCTTTGACTCACAAGGAACGAGGAAGCAACACACATTGGCCTAAGACAGGGATGAAGACTTTTAATGCTCTCAGGGTCCAACGGGTACTATAAATGTGTGATGAGCTCAGTTTAAGACAGAAGAGAGAGTGAAGTTTGCAGAACAGGAGAGCTCATGCCCCACCTTAAGGCATCCAAAGGTGTGTGTGTATATAATTTATATATGTAGCATGTATAATTTATATATATTAATATATACACACACATACATTCATATGTGTGTATTGATGGGCATAGATATATACATATTGCTAAAAGATAAACTGAGGCATGTTAAAAATTTTAAGAGTTTATTGGAGCACAAATCCATTCAAATGGGCCAGCGCCGAACCTAAAATAGTTAGGAACACTCTACCAATGGGAGCTACGGGAAAGACGTTTATATGGAAGAGCCAGTTACAAAGCAAGGAAATTATCTGATTGGCCGCATCATTCAGGAGAGCCTAGTTGGCTGCTTTGGCTGTTTGTTTAGACTTTGGTTTGCTAACGTAGGCTACTAAGGCATTAAGGCTGCCTCAGTCTAATGGCCTCCTTGTTTAACAATTTATATATACACACATACACTTATACAGACACATCTACATGTGCCTGTGTGTGCAGGCCTAACCAGACACCTCTGGAAATCAGTCTGCAACCCACGGTCAAGTGGTCCAGAATGATGACAGCGGCACATAAAGGAGGGCAGAACTCCTCCCGCGGTGAATTGGTTGCCGTGGTACCTTAGGTCAGTGCCCTGGAAGGAGAGACTGAGACAGAGATTCGTGGGTAGGATTTCAAGAGAAGGGAGGAGAGAGCAACAGGAAAGGGCAGCGCAAGAAGCTAAGCAAGCGCGTGGTCTCAGCTGGAGCCTCGTCTTGGCCTGATCTCGTGGGGGCTCTGGAGTGTGGATTGCGCCACGGGGTTGGCCCCACCTTGAAGCAAGCGGTAGGATGGCCCTTTGTACCCCTATGTCAATCAGGCGTTGGATGCAAGCTGCCCCCTCCAGGAAGGGGGTCGGAGGGGAGGATGGCTGGGGCAGTTTGGTGGAGGGCAGTTCTCCTGCAGGGGGCAGCAATGAGCCACCAGCGGTCATCCTTCACAGCAGCTGAGGGATGGGCTACCAGCCTAGTCAACGGTGATCTGTGAAAAGCACCAAGACCATCCCTATAGATGCCTAAACTGCAAGCCTCAGGACATCCTGACTCAAATGGGCTTAAACCAGGGGTTGGCAGGCTTCTTCTGTAAAGTTCCAGACTATGGTCAGTGTTTTAGGGTTTGCAAGCTGTAAACCCTGCCTTCAGCAACTCTGCTCTGTGGCACAGAACCACCACAAACAGTAATGTAAACGAAAGGGCCCTACCATGTTCCAATACAAGTTTATTTACAGAAACAGGCATTGAGCCAGATTTGGCCCATGGGCCATAATATACTGACTCTTAGCTTAAACTATGAGAGGCTCCTAATGAGAAAGGCCATGAGCAGGACTGACTCCTGGTGAAGGAGACAAGGTCTCCAGCCCTGCTTCTCGGCAGTTCTCTTGGTTCTGTTCTCCACCCCTAAAACAGCTTCATCCTCAGGCTGGTAGCAAGCTGGCTAGAGCAGTTCCAGGCATCACATCCAGATGCAGAAGGGGCCCATCTCATTTGGTCCCTGAGAAGAATAAGGAAATCTTTCCCAGGGGTACCAGCAGTAGACCGCCCCTCACATTTCATTGGCCAGGAGTAGGTCACATGTCTAGCCATAAGCCAACCACTGGCCAGGGAAATGGGATTATCACATCTAGCTGAGACTAATCAGGATCTGCCTGTGACTCAAGCATGCTGGGAGCAGAGAAGAGCGGAAGGCCATTGGGGGTGGAGGGGGGCAGCCAACAGTGTTTGCGGCACAAGGGTACTTGCAGTTTTTTAAAAATCGGATTTGTTGTGGTATAATTTACATATAATAAGCAGTATTGATTTGAAGTGTAAAATTCCATGAGTTTAGACAGCTGTATACAGCCATGTAATCACCACCACAATCAAAATACGGCATCTCCATCACCCCCAAAATGTTCCTCTGTCTGGTCAGGCCCTCCTGCACTCAGATTAGTTTGCATTTTCTAGAATTATATATATGGAGTCATCTATTAAGTATTCTTTTGAGTCTGGATACTCGCGTTTTAAAGTGACACCACTTGCTGTCCCTCCAGCTGCTCATACCTGAAGGTTTGGGGGTGACCCAGAAGTGCTTCTCAGAACATCCTTCTTCCCCTTTGAAGGGCTGTCAGCCCCTGTTCTCAAGAAAGGAAGCAAAATGGAGCAAAATGTGACTCCCATGCTGCCTTGCCACTGGCTGGTTTCCATCCTTCCTGCAGGAAAGTCTGTTTGCTTCCTGGCAGGGCTCTCCGTAATGTTACTGTTGCTCTCTGATCCCCACAGCTGGCGCAGATCTTGCCGACCGAGGAGAACTTCCTTCTGTGCTTCAGGCAGCATGTGGGCTCCAGCACCGAGTTTATGGAGGTGAGACCAAGGCGCTGCCTTCTCTTTTGTACATCGGGGCCTTTCTCTCGTGTTCAGAGCCAGGCCCACCCAATGCCTGGGAATGGTCCCTGGAAGATACTAAACCCCTTTTGAGTAGCTCAACTACTCAAAATGTGGTCCATGGACCAGGAGCATCAATGTCGCCACCACCTGGGTGCTTGTTAGAAACACAGAGTCCCGGGCTTCGCTGGTGGCACAGTGGTTGAGAGTCCGCCTGCCGAGGCAGGGGACACGGGTTCGTGTCCCGGTCTGGGAAGATCCCACATGCCGCGGAGTGGCTGGCCCCGTGAGCCATGGCCGCTGAGCCTGCGCATCCGGAGCCTGTGCTCCGCAATGGGAGAGGCCACAACAGTGAGAGGCCTGCGTACCGCAAAAAAAAAAAAAAAAAAAAAGAAATGCAGAGTCCCTGACCCACTGAATCAGAATCTACATTTTAGCAAGATCCCCAGGTGACGTGTGTGCACGTTAAAGTGTGGGGAATAAGGTGAGAAGTAAGCTTGGGTAAAGTACCTTTGGAAAATAATGTGTACACACCACTTCCCATTTGGGTATTTGCCATAGATATTTGCATATTACAAGCTCTGAGAAATCCTGCAGTAAAGAGACCTGTTTCACTTGGTTTGCCTCCAGAATCTTTCATAGTTCCTTCTCACTCAATAGCATTAGTGTTCCTGGAATTCAGAGTTCCAAGGAGCATTCTTGAGAAGGATGGATTTAGGTACCATTCTAAAACTGGAAAAGCCCAGTGAGAATTCCAGTTTCCAGTATCTTCCAGGTTTGGTCTTTGACTGTGGTCTGGGCTTCACTGTCCATCTTTAAAATGGATGTTGCCATCTTTGCAGTAGCAATTCTTTGAGATCCTCGTGGGAAATAGGACATCCAAACTCAAGTGTCTTTTGAGTAATATGCAATTGATAGACTGAACCATGTGAAATTGCTCATATTTAACCATTCTTTATTTACAAAAATTGGAAATTCCATGCGGTTTAACCAAATATATTACTAATCCTGATGTCCGGCGAACTACCAGTTATTTTTGTTATTTTTCTGGGGCTCTGCACCCTAGCGATTCAATGTATGTGTCCCTCAAGGTGAAATTCAACCCATACCACCCACACACACACGCACACACAGTGCCTGCTGTGATAAATAATGACTAGCCTTCAACACAACTCCAGTCGCCATTTGTCATGTTAAATCCATTTCTAGCCACCGGTAATCCCCTGTCCCTGATTCACTGCTTAAACATGACTGGAGAGCTAGTTCAGAAACACACGTGGCAGTGAGTTCCCCATACAGATAGAAAGTCAGTTAGAAATAATGGATTCTTAGGGCAGAACACTCATTTTTTTAAGTGGTAGCTTGCCTAAGCATCAGATATGGATTTAATTTTATTGTGCTTTAAAGGATTTTCTCCAGTTTTTTCACAATGGCAAAATTCCATAAGCTGGTCATTGACAGGCTGGATTCTGTTCTTAGTTCCCCCCTTGCCTGTCTAGGAGGAAAAGTCCGCCTATACATAGAACTTGTCAGGGTGCTGCTTTTGTGAGTGTCCGTTTTTCTGTCTGTAGAAAAGGGAGCGTTTATACTTGATTACTCCTTTCCTGATAGGGAGGTGGCCAGAGATTGGCCTCCCTTCCACCTATGATCAGGAGAATGGGGATGACAGCTTGCAGGGGGCAGAGATGCTTAAAGAGGAGGGGAAGGAAACCCTCTCTCTCTAAATCATCAGTGGTTTCTCTCTGTGTAGTTGACATGGTTCCATATTTTACCTGCCTTTATCCTTTAAGCCCCAGCATAACTACTGAGCCAACGCCACCCCCATCCCACAGGTTTCCTGGGACCCCATCATCCTACAGGACCATCCCCTCCTGGGGCTGTCCATTCATTCCATCTTTATCAGCTGGAAACATGAAATGGCCCCTCTGTAGCCCTGAAAGGTTTGTGCTGCCAGATGCTTCCATCCCACTGCTCATCCCAACATTTTAATTTCTAATGTAAGTGACACCTCAGGATTTGTTTGAGATTTCACAAAGCCCAGGTTCCTTGAACTCTTTTCCTTGAATGGGAAGAGAATAATGACCATACTTTGTGATGGCTGAGCACAAAGTACGAGATGGAAAGAGAAGTCCAGCGTGAGAGCATGGAGCTGGGTGTGGATCCAGGGAGGGAGGGAGAGAGGGAGGGAGGGAGGTCAGAACTGCTAGGATGATCTCACTCCGAAAGCAGCTGGCTGCTTTGCTTTCTGGGAGGACTGGGGTCCCTTCAGGTTATCCTCCCCTGAGGCAATTTAGGGGGTGTCTGCCTTTTTCTCCCAGTCAAGACTCAACCTAGATGAACTAAATTCCTATACACTAAAGGCATGCAGGTGGTTGGTGAAGTCATATTTGAAAATCTGCACATATTTCTTTGTGCTTACTCAAGGGCGGGCTTTCGGAGCATGGGAAGGAATATTTTGATGGAGCCGGGCATTTTCTTTCCCCAAAGAAAGAACTCTCCCCTAATCAAAAATCATTTACCCAAGTTGTACGTAGAATATATCTACCTTTTTATTGGGACTTGCTCATATCTCATAACTCTTTAAAAAATCAGGATCAAATTTTTTGAGCCACTACTATACCATGAGAATTACACAGCCTAGTTTGCTGGTATGGAAGAAAGATCCTAAAATATCTATACATTCTCACACTCCTCACAATAAAAGGGGGACATGCCATCAACAGACGAATGTGTGGTACATATATATAATGAAATATTACTCAGCCATAAAGGAGGAATGAAATAATGCCATTTGCAGCTACATGGATGGAGCTAGAGATTATCATACTAAGTCAGAAAGAGAAAGACAAACACCATATGATATCACTGATATGTGGAATCTAAAATATGACACAAATGAACTTATCTACGAAATATAAATGGATTCACAGATATAGGGAACAGACTTGTGGCTGCCAAGGGGGAGGTGGGGTGGGGGAAGGATGGATTGGAAGTTTGGGACTAGCAGATGCAAACTATTATATATAGAATGGATAAACAACAAGGTCCTGCTGTATAGCACAGGGAACTATATTCAATATCCTGTGATAAACCATAATGGAAAAAATATATATATATGCGTGTGTATTTGTGTGTGTGTGTGTATATATATATATATATATATATATATATTTCTGAATCACTTTGCTGTACACCAGAAACTAACACAACATTGTAAATCAACCACAATAAAAACTTTTTTTAAAGTGGGGGAGATGATGTGGAGAAGTTGAGGAGACAGGAGATCAAATCTGGGAAAAGAATTAGCGCCTGCTGACTTTCAGAAAATCAAGAGTTGCTGGTATCTAACTGTGCTGTTTGGAGCTGAGGGAGAAGGGAATAAAAATCAAGGGAAGAAAACTTGGAAGAAAATCTAAGAACTGTGATCAGGCACCAAAATAGACCAAAGATTAGGGAAACAGGGTTCTCTGGGCCGTTTGTCACAGATACACCCACTCTCATCCCCCACCATGGTATTCCCGCCTCCCCACAAGATAGACTGGGTTAAACACTGGGGTTTCAGGACAGCTGCATTCAGGACCAGATTTTTTCAGGACCATTGTATTAGTTAACTATCGCTGTGTGACAAATTACCCCCCCAAAATTTACCAGCCTAAGGCAACAAACATTTATTATCTCTCAGTTTCTGTGGTTGGAAATTTGGTAACAGCTCAGCCAAGTGGCTCTGGTTCAGAGTCAAGATGTCAGCTGGACTGCAGTCATCTGAAGGCTTGACTGGAGCTGGAAGATGCACTTCCAAGGTGGTGCACTCACGTGGCTGTTGGCAAGGGGCCTCAGTTTCTCACTACATGAGCCTTTCTATAGGGCTGCTTGAGTGAGTGTCCTTATGACGTGGCACCTGGCTTCCTCCAGAGTGAGTGATCAAAGAGGCAGAACAAGAAGGAAGCCTCGATGTCTTTATGACCTAGGCTTGGAAGCCACACACTGCCGTATCTGCTGTGTTCTATTCATTAGAAGTGAGTCACTAAGTTCAGTCCACATTCAAGGAGAGGGAAACTAGGGAGGTGAAGAAACTAGGGAGGTGAAAACATTTTAAAACCATTCCAACTGTTTTTCCTTGTTTCTCCTGTGTGATGTCTGCTCCTGCTCGGATGGCCAGAATAGAGAGGAAGGAGGTGGTCAGACCCATATCACCTGCTGAAGCTCTGCTTCTCTTTGATCCCCCAGATGCTGTGGTCAGCAGGCAGTTCTCTGGTCCCTCACAGGGACCCAATGCATGTACTGAATATCTGGGACTCATATCAGAGCCCAGAACCAGTATGGAGCAAGATCCAGTGATGGACCGATTGTCTAGGCCTAGATCGCATGCCTCCCTCTGGAGATGGATCAGCCCCTCTGGAACCATGTGGACTGAGCATGAGAGAGGGGTGGTTTCCTAAAAAAAAATGGGGCGATGTTTTTTATCAGAAAGATGGGGGAGTGGCCTTGGGATAGTCTAAACAAACTGATTACACTACCAATTCTGTTCCACCTTCAGACGTGGCTGCCATATGCATCGTGGTGGAGGGGTTGAGGACACAGTACAATGAGGAGTAACCAAAGCCTGCTTCTGCCCCTTCCAGAGGGTTCTTACCCTTGCCCCCAACTCCCACGCGGAGAATGAGAAGCTTCCAGAACAGTAAAAGGACACCCAATATACCCACAGCAAAAATGGGATCCAACAGATCATAGTGCTGGCCCTGGTAAAAATCTGCCTGGTTAACACCTTAGAAAACCATAACCCTGGTTACAAGATGATCCTGAAGCCAGTTACAGTAAGGAGACCTTGTCCCAGCAGGCTTGTTTTCTTCTCTGTGACCTTGGCCAAGACACCTTCCCTTATCTCTTCAACTGCGACATGGAAGGGACTGGTCTGGACCATCTCCATGTCCCCATCTCATTGTAATATTCTTGAATATCAAGACCCGGCCTGGCCCGTTAAAGGAAGATGGAGGGAAGCTTATAGGTGTGGATAAATCTTTGTGAATAGGTTGACATTCCCATTGCAGGCTTGGCGGAAGTATGACACAGACAGAAGCGGCTACATCGAAGCCAACGAACTCAAGGTAAGATGAACCTTGGAGAGGACATGGAGGGCGCAGAAAATGGGCCTGAGACCAAAGTGGTGGTGGGTTTAAGGAACCTGGGGAGGGAGGAGAGGGTGGGTGAGGAATGTAGGTGTGTGGTCTGCTTTGGGATACTCAGGCCCAGCTCTGAATGGTTGGACATGTTCAGCCATGTGAAATCAGCAACACAGAGCTGTAGGAGTTCAACCAGTTCACGTTCCTCTGCACGTCAGTGCCCAGGACAGGCATTCCAGCAGTTTGGCCTTCTCGCTTGCACGTCTACCCCTAAATTCCTCTGGACCCAAGGAGTCCCAGGCACTGCTTAGCATGTGTCCTGGGCTCTCTGAGGAGCCAGAGCCAGTTTCTACTGCCTGGCCTATGGGGTGAGGTTGCATCCAGCAGCTCCCTCCCCCTTCAGGGTTACTCCACAAGCATTAAGGGGTGAGGGAATTGTGAGGGCTGCAAGCTACGCAAATGATGTGCCCCAGAAAACAGTGTTGAGTGACCGTCTGAAGGAGCAGGTAAGTGAGTCAGGGACAGACAGCCTGAACTGGGAGATCTGAAGAGGACTTTGGTATTCCAGGGATTCCTGTCTGACCTGCTGAAGAAGGCGAACCGACCATATGATGAACCTAAGCTCCAAGAGTACACCCAAACCATAGTGAGTGGCTGAAAGTATCCCTCCTCCCCAGAGGTGCAGGACGCGGGCCCCAAATCGGTGGGATTCGGGGTTTGTGGGGTCGCTAGTTAGCTGATTCTTCAGGTCCAGGAGAGGTGACTCCCAGTGGCAGCCAGCAAGAGGGATGCTAGTTCATGGGCCCTGCGCCTACTCTCTTGAGGTCCCCACTCAGCCAAATGCTCCTGGGACACTGTAAGACGGGAGCATCTGTTTCCATGACAGCCTCCACAGCTCCAGGAGAGGATAAACTTGGAGAGGGTGGGCCTTCGGTGCTGGTCTGCTGTCTTCTGCGGCCCTGTCCCTGAGAAAGGGGGAGGGGAGCCGTGACCAAGTCCCTGCTGTCTCCCCAGTGACCGATTCAGCCCATGCTGGTCCCTGCCACCAGGTGACCTCAGAGGACGCATGAGCATATTCCCCCATCCTCCTTCCTCTCCAGTACAGGGGATGGCAGGTCAAGGTCCGACATGAGAGAAAGTCAAAGCAAATAACCCAGACACCACTTTCTGTCCCCAACAGCTACGGATGTTTGACTTGAACGGGGACGGCAAACTGGGCCTCTCGGAGATGTCCCGGTAAGTGCCTGCCCTCACTCACCCCAGCATCACTTTTCACAAGATCCCTGCAGATCATCCCTGTGCTACCGTCCCTATCGCCAAGATCAATCAGTGGGGAAGGTGACAGGTCAGGTGTCCTGAGCACAAATCAGTTAGATCAAATCATGAGCATCACCTCAACGTTCCGTCTCCCTCTTTTTAGAACTTTCCACTGACACCCGATTATTAAGTGCTCAGAGATCGTTTCCATAACTACAGATGCTCCTTCTGCATCCTCTCCCCCCAGGTCCGAGTTGTTCTTGCTTCTGCTCTGTCTCCTAATCGCTGCTCTAACATTCTCTTTCCAGACTCTTGCCTGTACAGGAAAACTTCCTGCTTAAATTTCAGGTAAAATAGCCTCTTTGCTTTTCTTCAATTCCTCCTCCCTTCCCCTCACCCCTCTGAGCTCACCCCTCCTCAGCGCGCGCGCGCGCACACACACACCACACACACACACACACCACACACACCACACACCACACACACACACACACACACACTCTCTGCAGGGCTTTGGCTTCTGTCTTTAATACCTTGGGCCTTCCAGGGCATGAAGCTGACCTCGGAGGAGTTCAACGCAATCTTCACATTTTACGACAAGGTAAGACAGAGGACGGTGTGGATGGAAAAGCAGGAGGCCCGTTCCAGCCCCCCCTCCTCCCCCACCCCACCAGAATGGCTCGCCTTGGTCCTTAGGAGTAAACGAGCTGTCGGAGCAGCAATCTGAGCCATGCAGTTTCTTCCTGTCCCTTTGGATTCCCTGCAGCATCTCCTGCTGTGTGAGAAGATAAATGTCCTTCAGTGTGTGGCCTGTGGGACCCAAGGTTTTGGTTCCTTAAAAGTATAGGAGAGAATAGCTCATGGAAGAGGGTTATGCCTGGAACTAGGGTGTGATTACATTGTTGGTACCCAAAGAGAGGAGGTGCTCAGTACTGCTCCCCTGGTGCCAGGTCATAATCTTGCTGTCTTCCTAGGAAGTGGGGAGTGAGAGGCCCTCCGTACCAATGTCGCCCCTCCCTTAGCTGCCCCTGTGTAGGTGACTCCAATGGTTTTCCTTAGAACTGTAGGCTTGGGGGTAAACTTTAAATAGCCTGTGTTCATCCTGACATCTTGTTGTGGGATTCGACACCCAGGGAGTTAGCGAAATGCTTCTTGAACCTCACTGACAATTTCAGTGCAAATGAAAAACACCAGAAGGGAAGGTTACCAACAGTTTTCCCTGGACCCTCCCGTTCCTGCAGTGACTGGTAAAGTCAGAAGTGACACGTTATTTGGGCACCTCTTTTGCTCAGAGTAGAGACCGTTAGCAAAGCTAGACTGTGGTCGGGGATCACGGGGCCTGAGTTCTGAGGCTCTGTGCTGACCCTCTGCTCCCCGCCAGGATGGAAGTGGCTACATTGATGAGAATGAGCTGGACGCCCTCCTGAAGGATTTGTATGAGAAAAACAAGAAGGTGAGTGGCTGAGCCCGGAGGTGGGGTGCTGTCCTGGAGGCAGGATGGGGGTGGGAAGGAAGGCCGAGGAGTGCGTTTTGCTCCTCTCTGATCACCCCCTAACAAGGCAACGGCAGTTTTTTGGTTTGGTTTTCTTCTGGTTGAATTGACTGATTTTTTTTTTTTAATACACATAAAAAAGTTTGCCATCTTAACCATTTTTAAGTACAGTTCAGTGGCATTAACTACATTCACGATGTTGTGCCACTGTCACCACCATCCAGCACTCTTCTTCATCCTTCCAGACTGAAACTCCGTAGCCATTAAACAATAACTCCCCCTTGCTGCCTGCCCCCGGCCACTGGCACTCATCATTCTACTTTCTCCGTGCATCTCACTGCTCTAGATACTTCATATAAGTGAGATCATACAGTATTTATCTTTCTGTGTCTGGCTCATTTCACTCAGCGTTAACGTCTTCACGGTTCATCCATGTTGTAGCACATGTCGGAAATTCCTTCCTTTTTAAGGCTCAGTAACATTCCGTGGTGTGTCTAGCCCCCATTTTATCTGTCCATTCACAGGCAGACACTTGGGTTTCTTCTACCTGCTGGCTGATGTAAATAATGCAGCTATGAGGCCATGGCAATTTTGATGTGGCCCAGTTCTTGGAAGTGTCAGCCACACGGCCAACAAAAAAGACTTTTTTACAGGAACCGGGAGATGAGTCTTGGCAGCATTTTCCTCCACCTCCTGCAAAATGTCTTTCTCTGAGAAAATGGTTTTGCTGCTTTCTTTAATTAGATGAGGAACGCTCTATAATTCCTTTCGTTGTCTAACTGCCTGGGCGGTCAGGCTAGAGCTAAATATAATGCTCAATTTCAGGGCAAAAAATTCATCACAGCCTCTGAGTCTATCTGTCTCCCTTTCCAACTGCCTTCCGACTTCTTTATCCTGAATATCATCCTTCATTTCTTTCACCCTAAATTTATTTTTTTGCTTTACACTACCTACAATTGCTTTTTGAAAGAGGCAGAAAACAAATTATAAGCAAATACTTCCTAGGAAGAAAGGAAGTACTCACCAAGTGTTTGAACTCAGCAGACGTTTTCCTGGCACCAAACTCTAGGAGAAAATTACTTGTGCATCCTTATGTGTCCAAGGAATGTTGCACATCGTAATGGAAAATATCTTTAACTGTAATTGTATTAATGAGGCATGATTATTCTCCATATCACCCTGCTTTATGCCTGAGGCTGATGGGCCTTGAAGGCAGGCATTAAATCTTGGGAGAGATCCAAATTTCCTGGTCATCATCTAACTAGGCTCTTTCTTGATTACCACAAAAGACAACTCATATGGCTACACAGCTTGACTCGAGATGTGGAAACAAAAGAGTCAGGTGTTGGGGCTAGGAAACAACTCTGAAGATTAGAGAACAAGGATATTAATAAAATTGTTTACCCGGGAGCCTTCCACCTGTACTAAGCTCCAGATTTAGCACATGGGGATTGAGTGAATGAATCAGTAGAGAGAGCTGCATGCTTGTAAATAACAGCCCCTGAGTTGGGAGGGGAATGGCCATTTTTAGGTGAGCCCACATGGCAGATGCATATGCCTTTTTTTAAAAAATAAATTTATTATTTATTTATTTATTTTTGGCTGTGTTGGGTCTTCGTTGCTGCATGCAGGCTTTCTCTAGTTGCGGCGAGCGGGGGCTACTCTTCATTGCCAAGTGCAGGTTTCTCATTGCGATGGCTTCTCTTGTTGCAGAGCACAGGATCTAGGCGCGCAGGCTTCAGTAGTTGTGGCATGCGGGCTCAGTAGTTGTGGCTCACAGGCTCTAGAGCGCAGGCTCAGTAGTTGTGGCGCACGGGCTTTGTTGCTCCGTGGCATGTGGGATCTTCCCAGACCAGGGCTCAAACCCGTGTCCCCTGCATTGGCAGGCGGATTCTTTACCACTGCGCCACCAGGGAAGTCCGGGTATGCCATTTTGATGGTGCCTTCGCGGACGGTGATTCGGTTTCTGAGCAGATTTATGTTTGAGGCTCCTGAGGGACAGGCTGATGGGCTCAAACTTCGACATTTCCTAGCAGTCCTAAGACAGTTGCAACTTGCTAAAGCCATCCTCAGCTTCAAGCAATACTTCTAGACACAGAAAGTAAGCAGCCCCCTCTGTCCATTCTGCTAAAACTCTTGATGCCACACTGAACTGGAGGGTTTTGTCAAGCTCAGGCTTGATATATGGGGTCACTTCCATAGCTCCTAATCGAGTGGTAGGTCGCTCAGGCACACCCTGGTGTTATGGACTAGGTGACGTTTTTTCCAGGAACTTCACAACTTTAGTGAAGATGCCCCTCAGAGCTAGAGATGCTTGCAAAGTGCCTTGGGGCTGGGTGGTGGCACAAACCCAGGAATCAGTAACGTGAGGGGATGTCGCCAAACGATGCAATAAAAGACTGACCTTGGAGCACTGAGGGCAGGTGAGCCACGTAAAGAATTACTCAGGGGACAAAGACTCCTTATGGCTGTAGAGTTGGTCCCATCCTTTAGCCAATACCTTAGTCTTTACACCTCACTTTTCTCATTAGCTGAATGGAAATAACGACCCATCAGCCTGGAAGGGGAACTATTTAAAAAAAAAAAAAAAAAAAGATCTGCCGACGTGTTCCATACAAAAGGAGGAGGAAGAGGAAGGAGGAGGGAAAGAAAAAGACAGTTGTTTAGTGAGTTTCCAACGTTGATGATGACTTTGCTCTATTTCAGAACTTTCGGCTATTTCCATCCAAAGCAACACAAGGCATGTGGGCTGTTGGTGTTCTGTACATGTTGGCCTCCATTTTGTATGAGACTCTGGGCATATATCTGTGGGTCACCTGTCTTAGTGCCCCTCAAGGCCACAAGGAGCCAGTGAACAAGCAGTAGGCTGGTAGGCTTGCCGCTGGAGGAGAAAGGAGTTAGAATCCCTTGTTTCGCTGGGTGAGGCTTTTAGGGAAGCATGATCCAAGGGGCCTGAAGACGAAGCCGGGGAGCTCCCCTGGCATTCTCCTCCTCACCTGCAGGGACCCAGCAGATTGAGTAACTGGAGGCTCACTGAGGTAGAGGAGTTTGGAGAAGCCATGCATAGATAATGACTGTCACCAACAGCTGCTGTTTGGAGCGCGTGCTGCGTGCTGCGTGTCAGGTACTGTTTGGAGCGCGTGCCGCGTGCTGCGTGTCAGGTACTGTTTGGAGCGCGTGCTGCGTGCTGTGTGTCAGGTGCTGTTTGGAGCGCGTGCCGTGTGTCAGGTACTGTTTGGAGCGCGTGCTGCGTGCTGTGTGTCAGGTGCTGTTTGGAGCGCGTGCTGTGTGTCAGGTACTGTTTGGAGCGCGTGCTGCGTGTCAGGTGCTGTTTGGAGCGCGTGCTGTGTGTGTGTGTCAGGTACTGTGCTAAGCATTGTTTACATCCATTTCCTCACGCCATCAAAACACGCCAATGAGGCAGGCTCGCTACTGTACCCATTTTACAGATGAGGCAGCTGAGACTCAGCAAAGGTTGAATACTTCCCCCAAAGCAATGCAGCCACTAAGTGAAAGGGAGAGTGTTTTTCATCCAGGGCTCTCTGACTCCCAAGGCCCATGCTTTGTGTGCCTCTAAGCTACTTGCACTGAGATGGGATAAGGGAAAGGTTCTGGCTGAATGAACAGCTGGGCCGTGTAGGTGGGGCCGTCCTCTGAGCCTCTTACCCTCTCCCTCTCTGTCTCCTAGGAAATGAACATCCAACAGCTCACCAGCTACAAAAAGAGTGTCATGTCCTTGGCCGAGGCGGGGAAGCTCTACCGCAAGGACCTGGAGATTGTCCTCTGCAGTGAGCCACCCATGTAAAAGGGGGGATGGGGGCTGCTTCTCCACCTCCCCTCAAACCTGCCCCTGCTGCCCTGCCACTTCCACCCAGACCCGGAGATCCTGAGCATCCCTCCCGCTGCCCCTGCCATCTGCACACACCCCAGCCTGCAGAGCAGGAAAGAAGAGATGCAGAAGGGGCTGCTGACGGGCCCCCTGGAGCCCCCTCCAACCCAACCCTGGATGACCAGTCACAGCGCTCTGCATGCAGAGGGGCACCAACCACATAGAAGGTGGGCGGGGGCACAGGTGGGGAGTCCCTCGCTCTCTTCGCTGTGATGCATGAGCTCATTCGCTGTATGATTTAGGCTTCTATGTCCAACAGAGTGCACCCTCCCCTCTGCCTCTCCCCCATGCCACCAGCCACCCCGAACCCCCAGGTTCCATGCCCCGCCTCGCTAGTGGTGTAGCTGTCTTCTCAGAGCTCCTGTTCGTGGCGGGCACCGGCCCTGTCCTTGACTTGGCGTGCTCCCTTTCCCCTTTGGGTTTCTTGTTTACCAAAGAAGAGTTTACAGACAATAAAAAGGAAATGTTCTCCTGTGGAAGCTCTCCCAGTTCTGGCTGAGTGGTCAACTTTCTCTCTGCCGCTAGTCCCTGACAAAGAGAGAGCCTGTTCTCGAGTGAGTGGGGAGAGTGAGGGGACCACCCAACTGGGGCATAACCACTAGAAGCAAGGGTGTGGGACCCCAGGACACTGTACTTTCCCTTGCCACTCACTGCCTTCTCTCCATCAGCCTGTCACTTCTCTGCTCCATGTTTGTTTCCACGTTTCTGAAATCATAACAGCAGTTATCAGTTCATTGAAAGTTTACTAAATGCCAGGTATTATGCAAAACAGTTTGCCTGCGGTATCTCTCTTAGTCCCTTGAGAGGGGTGCTGTGATTGTCTCCAGCGTACAGATGAGGAAACTCAAGATTAAAGAGGTCAAGTAACGAGCCCCATGTCTTAGGGCCAGTTGGCGGCGCAAAGCCAGGGTATGAATCCCGAGGATTGGATCCACATTTTTTTTTTTTAATTGGCCGCGCCGCACAGCTCGCAGGACCTTAGTTCCTTGACTGGGGATTGAACCCAAGCCCCCTGCAGTGGAAGCTTGGAGTTCTAACCACTGGACCGCCAGGGAATTCCCTGGATCCACATTCTTTACAGTAGGGCTACCAATGGCCTGTGGCAACAGTGGGACTAGGTGATCTCCACCCAGCAGGGGGGACCTCCACCCAGGAGTTCCAGGCACCACGAACTTAACTTCTCCCCCTCGAAATGCAATTTGCCCCACAGCAACATATCAGATGCCCCTTGGTATAGGGCCAGCATGGCCTTTGGGTGTACAGAACTCTTTGGGATCCTAGAACAGAGAGATACCTGATTTTTTTTTTAATGCTATCAGATACTGACTGTTTTGACATTACCTCATTTAACGTCGCAACAATCCTTGTGATGGATACGATTTTCAGATGAAAAAACTAAAGCTCAAAGACGTTAAGTCACTTTGGAAGTGTCCGTTCAATAACCAGGAACTCACCTGGAGCAATAGAGCCCTGTGGGTCGAATCTACGCCTCCTTTCTTTCCCAGCCACGCCCCTTTCTGAGAGAGCCTGTCCTGTTCACCCCCTGGATGATGCAGCCGGCGAGCCACCTGACCTCTGTCTGCCTGCCCACAGCTGACGGGGCCGAGAGTGGACATCTGGTCCAGGCGGGGCCCCTAAGAGTCTCCTGGAATCTGAGGTTGAGAGCCAGGGCTGTCAGGCAGAATGTGTGGCATTGAAGCTGGGTGGTGATACAGCTTTGGGGGCGAGAGGTGGCACGACAGTGATCCAAAACCAAGCCTGAAGTGATGCTGAGAAGAGTAGGAACCAAGAGCCCGGGAGAGTCAGAGAGTTAGTGGAGAGAAGATGCAGAGAAAAACACAGGAAAGAAGGAAGGGTGGAAGGACAGAGACTGAGAGACAGAGAAAGAGACAGAAACAGAGTGAGGGGAAGGGGAACCACCCACCAGCTCCCATGAGGCCCTGTTGCACTGCCTAATACCGATTTCCCTGCCACCCCTATGTATCCTACCAGGGGATCTCCTGTCCACTAAGCGCAGCCCCCCACCCTATCATCCCTAGGTGTCCTCGGCCAGCATCCTCCAGGATGAGGCGCTGTAGCCCAGTCTATAGCTTCACACCTGCCCTGCTGACACACACCGCTCTGCCTGGGCTTCCCCTCAAAGCCCCTGAGGCAAGATGGGGTGGAGCGGTTGCCACAGCCTGGGATCCATGCAGGGGCAGAAGTGGGTCCTTTTCTACCTGGTTGCAACTCCAGGACCCAGATTTGCTGGAAAGGGAAAGGGCCTGGGAGCCCTTTCTCCCAGGCACAATCTCTATTCAGCAGAAGGGGAAACTCATGCCGTCAGGGACACCTGGTCTTTCAGAAGCCCGTTTAGTTCATTGTGAATGCAGGTATCTGTCTATTGAGACAAAGGGAGAGGGGAGGGTGATGCTAAGGCCATCACAGTGCCGTGCCGTCCTCAGGGCTGTGCTGACTCTCTCCTGTGTTAGGAGCCCACACCAGGGGAACAGGGGCTGGGGTGACAGGGAGCGTGGGGTGGCATCTGGGATTCATTTCACCCTCTTCTTTCTCTCTTGTGGACACCAGACTTTGTTGCTGCCTGACTCACAGGTGCGTTAGGAGCTGGTGAGCTCTAAACACAACCCTTCAGCGTAAGATCCTAGCCCAGCTCCATGCCCTTGAGTGGAATTTCCCATTCCACATAGAGCCTTGGGACCTGAGACCAAAGTCCAAAATAGAGCAGCCCCATGCAGACACAGAGATTTCAAACTTAAAGGCAACTGTCTCCCAGGTACATTCTCCATTCACAAAATTCCCTTTGGAAAGATTACCAAAAGCCAGGCACAAACCCATCCAACTCTGTATTTTGGAGGGGGACACCTGTCTTCTACCCTAGCCTCCTAGGACCATGCCAGGAACGGCCCCACCCCTGTGAGGTCCAGCACCTTTCTCTTGTCTTGAGTTTCTCCAGGCAATTCTATCAACAGCCCCACCTTCTAACACAAAGGCCAGCAGAAACAGGCTACGAAGAAAAAGGAAAATGCCCAGGAACACCAAGTCCAGTTAGTAAGTCCTGAGGAAGAGAGCCCTGTCACACAGCTAACTCGATTCGCTGGAATTAGTTGCATCTCGGGGCCGAGAGAGCAGGGTGGTCAAATCCACAAGGTGCCAGGTCACTGGGAAGAACCCAAAATGGTTTGGACCACTGCAGTTCTTTCCCCAAGCAAACTGTCAATAATATAATTTTCCTGACAACTACTTTCTACCACAGGTTGCATGGGGAGATGGAAGGAAGACAAAGACATAGGGGATAGGCTCGGTGGCACTGAGAGGGCATGGCCCTGACCCTCGGGGAACACATGATCCCACAAGGAGCCTCCCTTTGGTGTATCTGGTGCACCCTTGAACGTGTGGCCCACACGCCCCCTTTGGCAGCAGCAACAAAGGGACTGCCCCTTCCTCTGGGAATCCCTCCCTGGCTTCCCAGTTTGGGTGCCACTCCCATGGGCACCTTCATTCAATAACAAGTATTTGTTGAGTACCTTCATGGAGCTTATACTCTAAGGTGAAGAAGACAATACATAGATTAAAATGTTCATAAAGTTGTGATACGTGCTCTAAAGTTCAACAAGGGAAAGAGATAGGAAGAGGGGAGGAAGGCACTATTTTAGGTTCTCTGAATAGGTGAAATTGAAGAAGAGATGTGAATGAGGTGAGGGAGTGGACCTTGCTGCCATCTTGGGGAAGGGAGTCCAGATGGAGGAAACAGCCAGTGCAAAGGCCCTGAGGTGGGAGAGTTCCTGGCATGCTCAGAAATGTGGTCACTGGGGCTGGGCAGAATGAGGAAAGGGGGTGAACAGTTGATGGGGCTGGGGAAACAGGTGAGGCCAGGTGGAGGCCACAACAAAAAGGACTTCTGATCTTACTGTGTCAAAGGAAGCCACTGAGGCGGGAGATCATCAGAGAAGTGACATGATTTATTTTCAAGGTCACTCTGGCTCCTGTGTCAACACTAAACTATAGGAGGCAAGGGAGAAAGCAGAGGCGCCAGTTAGGAGGCTGACGCACCAGGGCCACTGAGAAACGCTGATGACTTGGGCCAAGGAAGTGGGGGAGGTGACAGCAATAGCAGATTCTGGACCTGTTTCTAGGATTGAATCAAAAGGTTTTGCTAAGGACCAGATACATGACACGCGAGAAAAACAGGAGTCAAGAAATGACTCCGAGGCTGCTAGCTGGAGCAACTGGGTGCGTGGTGGGTGCCATTAACCGAGACAGGAGAGGAGCAGGTTTGGGGATGGGTCGGGGGAGTAACTGGGATTTGGGACTCGCTGCCTGGCATTTGGCGTCTGTCAGGACACCAACAGAAACCAGACTGCACATTCACATTGTGGACCTTCAACAAACATCCACGAGACAGACAAACGCTAGGTGCTGGGGACACAGCAGTGAAGAGGAGAGTCCCTGGCTGCCGAGAGCTTAAAGGCTCCTGGGCCTGAGAGATGAGGAAACTAGCAAGTCCGCACGGTAAGTGGTAGGTCAGAAAAAAGCACAGGAAGAGGTCCCTAGATTGGGGGTGGGGGTGAATTCCTTGGTGAGAATGCCTGGCAGTTAAAACGTCAGCGTCCACAGTGGCACCAGAGCCAGAGGAAGCCAGGCTCAACTGGGGGGACTGCAAGTCCCTTGAGAGCTGAAGCTCAGAGGGGAGAAGCTCAGAGCGTAAAGCTCAAGGACCAGATAGGACTAGCTTGTGCAAGGCTGGACATCACTCTCTTTTCCCAGGCAGCTTTGCAACTCCTTTCTTCTCCTTCTGGTCCTGGCTCAACCGTCAACTCCTCAGTGAGGCCCACCCTGATTAAACTGCAACCCACTCACCCCCCCACCCGATGCCCCATAACCCCTCCCCACCAGGAATATTTTTCCCCATAGCACATGACGACGTGCCCTGACGTGCGTTCACGTGCTCCCCCAGCGAGAAGATAAGTCCTCCAGGGCGGTGCTCACACTCTACTGTCCTGCCCACACCTACTCAACCCACACACCTGGGGGCACCATTCCTTCTGGCCTCCTCCTCACCTGGCACCCCGCAGCTCCCCAGAATAGTGGCCCCAAAGATGTCTGAGCCCTCAATCTTCGGATGTAGCAAATACGTTATTTTACGTGGCAAAGGGGAATTGGGACTGTAGAAGGAATTAAGGTTGCTAATCAGCTGACCTCAGGGAGACTATCTCGGATTATCCAGGTGGGCCCAAAGTCATCACAAAGGTCCTTGGATGTGAAAGAGGCAGGCAGAACCCAGAGTTTCTAACGATGCAGTAAGCGGGAAGCATTTAGAAATTAGGAAAGGCGGGAAAACATTCTCCCTTAGAGCCTGCAGAAGCCGCACAGGCCTGCTGACACCTCAATTTTAACCCATTTTGGACTTCTGACCTCCAGAGCTGTAAGGTAATAAATTTGTGTTGTTTTAAGCCACCGAGTTTGTGGTAAGTGGCTACAGCAGCCAACGGGAAGTGAATACAAAACAAAACATAAAACATAGGCCCACCTACTCGATATTTGTGTTCCTGTCACATTATGAAATATGGGTAAGAATATATCTTCCTGTGAGTGTTTCTGTGAGGATCCAGTGGGTGCTAGTCGCACACACGCTTCGCACGGTGCCCGGTACGGAGTCTCACTAACTGGCAGCCGTGGGGATGATGTCTGTTGTGGCCGTAGCGCAGGAGGCTTCCTCTGCTTTCTGCTGTGTGTTCTGTGGCTGCCCCAGGACTCACGGGGACCCAGCTGGTTCCAAACCTGGGAAGTCTCACCTTTTAGAGAAGGCGCTCACCTGGTGTGCCGCATCCTCCTTCGGGGACGGGAGTCTTCCAAACCTGGCGGACACCCCAAGGGACAGCTCTGTCTGCCAGGGCCCAGGAGCTGACCTCACACACCGGGCCCATGAGGGGGGTCCTAGAAACCACCCAGAAGCCTGGGTCAGGGTGCTCGGTCCTCCTTACGCCTGTCCTTTGTTGCCACTCAGAGATCACAGTCAACCGGGAGAACTTGGCCAGACAGCCCCTTTGTTGGTCTCAAGTTCCCCATCTGTAGAATGGGAAGCTTGGAGTGAACGGTGTGCAAGCCTCCTTCAAAATCTTACCCCCCCAACATCTCACTGAATAGCGTTTATAAATGGCAAACAAACACATCGAAGACGACTGACATCATCAGCCATTAGGGAAATGCCACTGTGAGATCCCACTGCACACCAGTGTAAACTGAGTATCATTTTTAAATGTCTTACCCCCGCTTACAAAAGCAGAATCTACTAAATTGTTGCGGATGACAGGGAGCTGAAGAAGAAAAAAGGCTTCCTCATAGAGCCAGTAAGCTGAGTGTTAAAACAACATTACCGACAGTTTTAAAAAATAACCACAATGAAATTCCCACATCCCTCCATGCAGTGCTCTGTAATTCATTCTTGTTCCACTGGATCTTGGATTAGCAGTCTGCTTTCATGAAGCCATCTGCTTCTGGACCAAAAAGAGTCCTGGAAATCCTGACTCGATCCACATTTATAGTCTGAGAGCTGCTTAACTGACGTCAGCTCAGAAGGCTGCACCCAAGAGTCTATTCTTTATATAAAGTATGAACGGTTTGAAGCACCTGGTACAGTCTTTTATCACAAGGCTCTAAGACTGTCCTTTTTAATTGATGACACACGCTGCACCCTGCAGCTTAGAGCAGAGCCTTCAGGCAAACACCAGACTAAACGAAAACATCTCTAAGATGACACAGACTTCATGGCTGTGGTTAATTGATTACTCTAACCAATAAGATCAAAATGGAGGAGAGTAAACTTCTCTCTCAGGCTATCGTACGGAACGATTTCATGAGACTTTAGATGAGCCTTTCCCCTGAGGGTAAAAATATATGGGCAGTGAGGCACTGACAAATCACAAGGAGCTTCCATAAACCACACGATTTCTAAAATACTTACATTAACATTTCATCTGTATAAGCATAACCTCAGGAAGGCCAAAAACGTTCTCTGATCTGACAAGTCTTCTTGTGCAAATCTTATGAGAGTAACACATCAAACAAACCTAATTCTTTCTGGCACTCTCTTCTGATAAGATGCAAAAACAAATCTTTGTGATTTTCCAGGGCTCCTCTGAGAAATCTCAAAGAACATAGTAGGTGTAAAAGGTATCTTGAAAGTTTTCTCTTTTTTTCTATATTTATTAAATTATTTGAAAAGGGAGAATCTAAAGAGTTACCAGAAGGGATATAGACACTTGATTAATATATGATCATGGGTGCCTGAGAAACAATTCTTGGTTACCCAACTTAATTAACAACATTTAAAAGTAAACAGACCCAAGAGTATTGAAGGCATACAACCACATAAAAATTTGCACACAAATGTTCACAGCAGCATTGTTCATAATAGCCAAAAAGTGGAAACAAACCAAATGCCCATCAACTGATGAAGGGATAAATAAAATGTGGTGTATCCATACACTGGAATATTAATCACTCATAAAACGGAATGAAGTACTGATACATGCTACAACATGGATGAACCTCAAAAACATTATACTAAGAAGTTACACAAAAAAGGCCCCATACTGTATAATTCTATTCACATGAAATGTCCAGAAAAGACAAATCCATTGAGACCAAAAGTAGACTAATGGTTGTCAGCGGCTGGGGCAGTGGTTCGGGGGCCGGGGGGGCGGGGGGCGGTATTGAGGAGTGACTGCTAATGGGGACGGGGTTTCATTCTGAAAATGTTCTGGAGGGACTTCCCTGGCCGTCCAGTGGTTAAGACTTCGCCTTCCAGTGCAGGGGGTGCAGGTTGGATCCCTGGTCAGGGAGCTAAGATTGCACATGCCTCGTGGCCAAAAAACCAAAACAAAACAGGAGCAATATTGTAACAAATTCTATAAAGACTTTTTTTGTTTGTTTTTTTTTTTTTGCGGTACGCGGGCCTCTCACTGCTGTGGCCTCTCCCGTTGCGGAGCACAGGCTCCGGACGCGCAGCCTCAGCGGCCATGGCTCACGGGCCCAGCCGCTCCACGGCATGTGCGATCTTCCTAGACAGGGGCACGAACCCTTGTCCCCTGAATCGACAGGCGGACTCTCAACCACTGCCCCACCAGGGAAGCCCTATAAAGACTTTTTTTGTTTGTTTTTTTTTTTTGCGGTACGCGGGCCTCTCACTGCTGTGGCCTCTCCCGTTGCGGAGCACAGGCTCCGGACGCGCAGCCTCAGCGGCCATGGCTCACGGACCCAGCTGCTCCACGGCATGTGGGATCTTCCTAGACAGGGGCACGAACCCTTGTCCCCTGAATCGACAGGCGGACTCTCAACCACTGCACCACCAGGGAAGCCCTATAAAGACTTTTTTAAAAATGGTCCACACCGAAAAAAGTCTTTAAAAAAAGAAAATGTTCTGGAATTAGGCAGGATTAGATAGTGGTGATAGTGGTGACGGTGGCACAACCTAATAACATACTAAAACCCACTGACCTATACTCTCTACAAAGGTGAATAATATCTTAACTTTCTTTTAAAATGCCTATGCAGGCACTGATTGTGAAAAAATTAAGTAAAATAAACAGAATTATACATACAGCTTGTTCATAAGTGAGGAGTTTCTATTTTTTGTGGTGTAAAATGGTCTATTCTAGGACACAGCGAGTTCAACGTAAAGCACCAAAAAGTTTTCTGGTGGGATACAGAATCTCTGCTATCGAGAATAACCTTCTGTATTGTAGGCAATGGTATTAATCAGTGAACCAAGGAGGCAAGCCCACCCAACCTGAGCGAACTTTGCTAAAATAGAATATATTTCACCCTTTCTTTTCAGACAAAGGTATTATAAAGTAATACAAATGAAATTCACTTTCACTTTCCAGACCTTGTCCTTCACAGTGCCCTTTCACTCTCTGGAACAGACTGATACTTTACTGTAGGACAGAGAGTCTGCAGGGTCAAAACTATTTTCATAATAATGATAAAATGTTATTTATGTTAACATACAATGTGTTCATCATTGCTATTTTCAAATGACTCAATAAATAAGTAATTTTTTTAATGTCTCCATTTTGATTTCAAATGCGGTAAGTAGTATCGAGAGTTTTAACCCACATAAACAAAAGCTCTCTGGGTAATCTCAAATGAGTTTTAAGAAGGTAGAGGGGAAAACCACATCCAAAAACAGTGTTGAGTGCGAAAGGAAACAGACTAAGAAATGGCGTAACAACACCACCTATGTGAATTAAAAGTACTTACAAGACAGCATCGATGCTCTGTTAGAGCATTAAGACAACCAAAAGACATCCACTGAGTGTTCCAGAATGGTGGTCTACGGTGGGAGAGGGAGGCATGGGAGTGGGAAAGCTCATTCAGAGAGCCTGAAACAGGGCAGGGACCTTGCAGAGACCACTGATAATAAACCGCCACAAACCGAGAAGGGTGCTGAAATTCACCCTAGGCCCCGGAGGTTCCCATGTCCCCTCCCGCAGGAAGCTGCAGCTGCCCAGGACACAGCTGACACCACACAGAGACCCTGTCCTGGCTCCTAGCATCATCATCTTCCCGGAGGGGCCTCATCCTGGAGGATTTTCTCCAGCACATCCACACATGGAGAGGAGCAAGGGAGAGCTGGCCTTGGAGGGAGCAGCCTCCAGGGGAGGGAAAGCAGGTAGGACTGGGTAGATACCAGAGAGGCAATGCAAGCATATTTATCATGTACAGACCACCTACATGGACCAAAGGGGTTGTTCAGTTGCAGGGATAAGGGTGGGAGTGCTGGCCGGGTGGGAAGCCTGTACCTAACATGGAAATAGGCAGAAAGTGACAAAAGTGGCTGGAGGGACCAACCACGCTGTCTGTCATCCTGTTAAGTGGATGTTTTTAAAAGGTGCATGAGTTGGAGCGCCACAGTGCCTGCGGTGAGGGGTGGCAGAGGAAAAAGGAACCACCCAGGAGAGACACACAGAATCCAGACTGGAGGGCCAGAAGCTGAGAGAAGAAACTTCTTCAAAAGGTGCAGAGCGATCCACGGGGTCAGTGCCACCAGCTCAATTCCCATGGATATGTCCCAAAGGGCATGTGCTCCATCACATCAAACCAACCATGGAAATATCAGTGATCAACGCCGAAGGACCTGCTGGTTTCTGCTTAACCAGTGCCCTGGCCGACAACGGGGACCTGGCTGCTTGTCAAAGAAACAGATTTCACTGTCATTCAGCTTGGTTACGAAGTTTGTCATTGTTTGACGACTATTGTTTGGAGCATTAACCACAGGCTATGAGCTACACTCACGCTGCGGTTTATATAATGAAGAACCACAACAGACCTGCCCGGATAAGGCTCCCAGTCGAGGAGACGGCAAACACTTCCAGCAGGCAAATAATCACAGGGGTGTTCTTGCCTTTTTCAGTCCCATGCAAAATGCCTAATCTCTCATCCTATTCATCCCGTTGATTTTAAGGCGGCCCCTCTCCCTGTCCCTCTGTGCCCACCCTCCACTCTCTCTCCGCAATCCCAGGCTCTCTGCACACTCTTTCTCCAGTGACCTGTCCCCTCTTCTTCCTTCACTGCCCTCAGTAATATTCCAGGGACACACTGTGGTCTGTAACTGCCCCTCTTCAGGACCAACCAGGTAAATGATCTGTAGGGCTCAGTGCTAAAAAGAAACTGCGGGGCCTCCTTCTTCAAAAAGGTATGAAGAATTTCAAGGCAACGACAGCAGAGCATTACACCAAGCGTGGGGTCCTGTGTGGCTGCTCAGGTTGCACACTCCAAAAGCCAGCCCCGTGCCCCTGGGACGCGGAGACATAAACGAGCTTATCAACCACCAGCCTGGGGCAGAACAGGACAGATGCCCACCTGCGCAGCCCAGTCTGTGACCCGTCAGCCTGTCATGAGCAGGGGGATGGGCTCTCATCGCTAACGGCCCCCAACGGGGCCCAGAATCTCATCAACCCCCCGTAAAAGGGATCGCTAACACTTGTTAGAGCAGAAATTGCAAATGGAACTCAACGGTTAACGAAAAACAAGGATGCTGAATATGAATTTTAAAAACCAAAGTGAAGCTGTGAAGAGTCCTCTGTGACCACAAAACTATGCTCTGAATCACAAAAGCCTACATAGCAGACCCCGGCTTTGGGACAGGTATGGACAGGGCAGCACGTCCCCTCCAGGGACATGTCAGCAAACAGAGAGATGACACTGAAGGGGCTCCAGCTGTCCCCAGAGCCGCAGCCTAGAGGAGGATGGCTCATCTCACCCCAAACGTGGCCTTTCTAAGTCCTGAAGGAAGACGGCTGCTGCTCAGGACTCCCCTTTCTTGGCCTCTGGCTTCATGAAAAATCACTGAAGTAAGGAGGCACTCCTCTGTAGTAGGTTATCGCATCAAAGACTAAGCAGCTGACACCACAGCCGGATTAACGGGCAAGGAGCTGAAGAGCCCCAGGCAAAGGTATAAAGGGGAAAAGAAATGGACCCCAAAAGGCAGGGAGGCCACAAGACCCGGAGAGTTACCACCTGCAAAGCATCCCTCAACTGAGAGACTGCAGTCGGTGGGTAAAAACCCCAACTTCCTGGTGCCATTTCCCATGGCTCACACCCCACCCCCTGCCCTGTGCCCCCACCCCGGCATCCAATGCACCCCGAGTCAGAAGGTAGTTGAATCCCAGGATGAGAAAATCCGAAGTCTGATGAGTCCCATCATGACAAATACGATCCCAAGACAAAATACCGCCCACAGTGGTTGGCAAGAGGCAGCCTCCTTCCCATCCAAATGGAGAGAGGAGGCATCACTGTGCCACAGCAGAGAGACAAGGAAGGTGCACAGCCCACGCTCCACCGAAAACGCAAGAGAGTCACGTGGGCCTTCAGAAGGCCACCGGCAGCAAGTCATGGCTCTACAACACAAACAAATCGGGAAGAAAGGGAATGGTTTGAAAAAGATGCAGCCTTCCAATCCCAGATGAGATATGTGTCCAGCAGGCAAGTGTTGGAAGAGGAAGGGGAACAGTGAAGGGGGCAAGTGTCCCCTGCATCTGGCCAATGCTCCCCTGGAAAATGAAGGCAAAACCACGCAAGGCCTTCATGAAGGTCGTCAGCCACGAGTCTGTGCTGGTGCACAGACAGCCAATCAGAGTGGAGAAACAGCAGAAGCGGCTTGAGGAAGTGAAAAGGAATAAGCAGAAAATCCAAGACCTGGAGAAAAAAATTAGAAAAACAAGAAAAGGTCCTCTAAAATGTACATCTGCCTTCTTAAACAGGAAAGCCACAAACTTCTGTTCTGGGTACAGGATGTTAAAAGAGCTCTTGCCACAGAGAAGGTGGGAATTGCCAACTTGAGACATGTTTTAGGACAAGCACTCCAAGAAACAGAGAGACTCTTCAACAAGCCCTGTCTCTTGAAACAGCTCCAAGAAGTAAGCAGTCCACCAGAAACTTCCTGGAAGATGCCCTCAATGACCAGAGAGTTCCTCTGGCCCAACCACCAAAACAGGTGAAGTCTTGCTCCCAGTATCAATAATAGGCCAACCTGTGGGGCCTTTCTCTTCCTGCTGAAGGAGCCCGGCCCAGACTGGAAGCCCTGGCAACCATTCCCAGGGGTCACCTGAGCCCTCCAGTGCGGTGCCTGCCTCCTGGCTGGTTCAGTGGAGTCCCACCAACAGATGCAAGAAACCATTCTCTTCTAGAGAAATGGATGTCACAGGCCATGTGTCATTTCCACAATCTCCATGATCACACTGAGACAAAGATGCCCGCCCCACCGGGAAGACCTCCTGTGCCCCCTGCATCCTTCCACCTATGGTTCGCCTTAGACCTACTGAGAAAATACAAACTGTGCTCCCCTCCCCGGCCTGCCCAGTAAGAACAATCTGAGGTTTGTGTTTTAAACAACCGTCTGACCACTGTGAAGGCCACTGGCTAAACTGCCTCTTCCCACCACCACCACCGAGTCAGCCTACAAGCCCCTCCTCATCCCTCACTGGAGGAGTTCAGCCTGGACTTGGGTCCGGGCCTGCAGAGGAAGCCCCTACATCTTGTCCTGGGCTCCTCTGAGGTCTCTCCTGACCACATATCTGTGCTTTGCTGAAACCTTTCACTTCTGCAAATACGTGGAGAAGAGCCACTGTGTCACAGCATCAAGGGAGAACCAACCTGATACCCACAAACACAGCCAAGCCAGGGCCAACTCAATCGTCATCTTCCTCAGCAATCCTCCCTGGCTCTTCCCAGTGAGAATCCGGAGACTGTGGCCCCACCTGTGGAGACTGGACATATTCCAGCATCGGCTCTGCTGTCTACATAGCAAATGAGAGGCTTCCACACTCTTATGACGATTCATACCACAATCCTTGGTGCAGTGTGACCAGCTTGAAGAGGTGCTATTTGCAATTAACTGCAAGCCTGACAGGCCCAGCTCCATGGCTACCACACTTACATGGAAAACCAGAATCTCTGAACCCACACATCGATGTTGACCTGCAACATCGACTTGGTCTATATCATGCAGCCCTCAACATCCTAGCGGCATCGTTTAGAGACTCCCATGATAACGGCCACATTCGCTCTGCAGAGAACCACCACCATGCTTTAAAGCAGCCAGCAATGTTGCCAGGGTGCACACACCTTACCCAACTCCAGATGCCTCTGCGTACATTACATGTATCGTGGCAAAGCCATGGTGTCACAAGGCACTAGATGGAATCTTCGTCACCGAGCTCACAGGGCCAGCTGGGCAGATGACCGTCCAGGTCCACAAAATGGGAAGGGGGACTCAAATGGCCACACTCGACGCTACGGGCACGTACCTCCCACAGCCCAACTTCACGCTGATGCTGACGCCTGGGGTCTTTGCCAAGATCCCCAAATCCCACAGAGCGCAGGGGCGACTCAAGGCAAAAACCAGCACTCGGTTCCCTCACCCAGAGGTGCTCCTTGTTGCACCCATAGCATTTCCAAAGCTTGCTTCTGCTGCCTGGTACCAGGCATCACAGTCCCAACAACGAGGGAATCTCTGGCTGGTAGACCCACAGCTGAAGGACTGCCCGAAGCAGGCCACGTGAGCCTTCAGAAAAAAAGCTTCCAACGTCTGGAGGAACATTCCTCACTCCTGAGCAGCAACACATCCTCGAGTCGTTTGGAATTCCTGGGGAGCTGTCAGAGTAGGTATATCAGGAATTAAGCAGGGAAAGGAGAGGCGAGCCTGATTCGGCTATGGAGGATGAGTCATCATTTAAAAAAAAAAGACCCAAAACCCTCATTGCATCCAGGATGCCCTGGTCTGAGGGCACAGCAAGTACAGTGCTTTTACACCACCTCCTAAATAGTGGGGACCTCAAATGCTTCCAATTCTTCTGCCACATCCGTTCCCTGCTGGGCCTTCTCCTTAAAACCCTTCTCTGGTCTCTCCCCTGAATGAGCAACTACCACTGCTGAAGTTTGTGATTTTAAAAAAACAAAAATGTATTCACCACACAAGAAGATTACCTCAAGACCTTGTTCGCCACATAACTGTTTAATTTTAATAGCAGCTCAGGTGTCAATTAACAGTAAAGGGCTGAGTGACTTACAGCACTGCGTGTAACGCTCTAAAAATCTTTGGGTTTGTTGCCATGGCTTCATGGGAGCCTCCAGATGGTGCACAGAAGTAGGCAGACACCACCGAGGTCAGAAAAGTAACCTCGCTAAACTCAACCCAGCACCTAACAGCCGCTTTCTGAGGGCTCACCCCACAGGGACCGCCGCAAAGCAGTAGTTCTCAACCAGAGACGGTTTTGTCCCCAACTCCCCTCCCTGAGGACATCTGGCAATATCTGGAGACGTTTTTGATTGTCACAAATCGGAGGGGATGCTCCTGGCATCTCATGGCGAGGGCTGGGGACGCTGCTAATCATCCTTCGATGCACAGGGCAGCACACCCCACCCCCAACCATGACAAAGAACGATCCAGCCCCCGGTGTCAGTACTGCTGAGGCTGAGAAGCGCCAGTCCTAACGTCACGCGAACCCCCCTAGGCATCCACGCTCTTGAGTCCCTCTGAGCACCTCGCTCAGTAGGCCCTGTCCCTGGTGGCGGGGGCGGGGTTTATACACACAGACACAAAGCTTCGCAGCCTTGAAGGGGTGGTGGAGGGGTGCCAGCGATGCCTGATGCCCACTCATGAACTCTCCCCCACACCCCGCCCCGCAATGCCAGGCACCCAGGGATGCTCATTTCAAGTACTCTTTTTAGAGAGTCTTCCAAATTTTTAAAAATCCTTCTAAGTAAAAGAAACCCCGCTCAAAAGAAACTTCAGCACTTATTACCTCGTTTAAACTTCACAGCCATCCAGTCGGGTCGGGACTCAGGATCACCATGCGACAGAGGAGGAGACTGGGGTACACAACGAGGTTTAGGTTAACTTTTCCAAGGTGACACAGCCCTTGAGTGGCAGAGCCGCAGGCCCGGGCCCTCCGGGTTCCGAGGCCACCGTGGAACTGCGCGGTGGGGTCCCAGCCGACGGGGGAGCGGGGCGTTCCGATCCCAGCCCTGCTTCCATCCGGCTCGCACCTCCTCCGCTGCTGCCACCCTTCCCTGGCTGGGAGGTGAAGGCATCCAAGGCGACCCTCTAGCACGGCCCTCACCAGGGAGGGCGGCTCTCGGGGTCAGAGGCGGGGCCTGGGACGTGAAGCGGACACGTAGCGTGGGGCAGGGGCAGCTCCTCCCACCGGCCGCCGCGGCTGCGCAGAGAGGACCCTGCCCCAACTCTCGCGCCGCGCGGGTTTTCGCAGATGCCAGTCTGGCGGGCCAGCTCCCATTCCTCCGCAACCACGCTCACGTGCGAACGTGGCCAGCAGCACCTGTAGCAGCTACTGGTTCATAGAGCAAGTCACTTCCAAGGCCCATCACCTGTGCATTTAGGGTCCCCCAAACTTGCCTGCTCACAGCATCCGCCAGGAGCCTCCCTGTGCCCCTCGGAGGCCAGCAGCCAGCCAATACCTAGAAATCAATAAGTAATGACGAGTCCCTGAGGTTTCCTTATTTTTTCCTCCATTGAACCGCTCCTCGGTTCCCTCAGTCTGTCTCTGCTTCTGTTTCACAGCAAGAGGCTGCTTGTGGACGAGGCGGGCCAGCGGTCCTGCAGGGACCAACCTCACTCTCCTCCTCTGGCTGAGACTGATGCCAGACTTGGACATTCATGCCCCAGGGCTCGTCCCGTGTCTTCATTTCCTGGTGGTCACACTTTAGTCTGATCCACAGGTTCCTGTTGAAAACCACCCAGCAGGGCACCTTTGCATCCAGAGGCCTGTGACAATGAAGAGACAGCATTCAGGCAAACTATATTCCGAGGCACATTTTTTTCTTCTACTTTGCAAATACACATATTCAAATCTAAAATTTTTGTTTCAGAAAACAACAGCCAACCAGATTCTACAGATGTTACCGCTTTGCCGTATGAGCGCCAGACCAGTTTTTTAAATGAGTAAACATTACTCTAAAGCTAAGCTCCCCCATCGACCACTACCCAGCTATTCCTTTCAGTCACCCACTCCCCCTCTGGGACAAGCACTATATAACCAGAGCATCCCTTCTCTGGATATTTCTTACTGGTATGGGACACTAGTGTAGCCAGAAATCAACATGTCACACCTGCCCGGTGGGTTCTGACAACTTACAGAAAAAGTAGCATATTGCCCACGTCTGGACCCTATTTAGGCTCGTTCTAAAACAGTCCCAGCACCTTTTCCTGACTGGATGTCAGATCCCTGTAGCTGGGTGGCTTTTTCCATCCTAGGCTGGAAGGGATGAACCCTGCCATCTGATGGAGGAGAAACAGGCCCAGAGAGGGGAAGTGAATGTGTCAAGATCACAAAGTCAGCGGTGAGGTAAGGACTAGACCTGCGCTCTTGGCCTGGGCCAGGGTGCATTCCTGAGCTGGTGACATCATCAGAACCTTCTTCCTCCTCATCCCACAAAGAGCAGGCTATGTGGACGGGAATCCTCCTTCCCCACTGCACTCGGTCTGGAGAGGAGCCAGCCAGCTGCAGACAGCCATGCCGGGAGGCTCTGAGCTGCTGCAATTCCGCTTGCGGGCATCCTGCCACTGGGGTCAGCAATTCTGGTCAAGAGGGAGAGGCCTAGGGCACCAGAGCTAGGAATCTAGGTGAAGCCACAGCGCCCCCTGTGGCTAACTGCTAAGTAACCCAAACCTTAGGTCTACCTGTCAGATTTCTTGTGGTGCCCACCCAGGAAAGCTGAGGGCTGGGTTCAGAGCAAACCCCTCCTGGGGAGATTTTCCTTTTGCTCTGCATCACCCCTGGGGGAACCCTCAAGATCCCAGTTGATAAGAAAATCATGTCCACCGTGTACAAGACCCTTTGTCTCTCTGACTGCTTCCCTGAATGTGTCCACCCAGCATCATCTATTGATGGCTTTATGCGGGCCAGCCACTGGGTCCAGTACTTTGGGGATGGAAATGACAAGACACTGTTCCACCCACCATGGAATTTCTTGAGTGAGGCAGACAACCAAGGAAACATAGTGAGACAAAGATTTGATGGAGTGCAGTGGGCTGGGGGAGTAGAAAGGAGGATAAAGTACCAGGGAAATGGGTCGGAGGGGCTCTAATGGCAGACAAGGTGTTTGAGCTGAGCTTTGAGGAGGAAACACAGGAAGACAGATATGGAGAGAGGGGAAGGCATTTGTGGGGGATGGAACATACACAGCCAATACCCTTCCTCACTTGTCCCTTGTCCCAGCTGCTTCCTATTCCTCCGTCCCCTCCTAATTCACCATGGGTCACAGTGGCTGTCCAGCTAGAGAAGCCACCCACCTTTCCTGGCTGCAGCTCCCCTCTCTGACAAGGTCCGTGTCTGAATGGATTCCTGTGACTCTCCCAGCCCTCATACTTTGACCCTGCCAAGGAGCACTTGGTTCCCTGAATCCTGCACAAGTCTGTCCACAATCTGGACCCTTGAGAATTCAATACGTGGGAAATATTTCTTATGCAGGGTATTCAGCAAAGTCGAAACCATCCTTTGTCTCTAAGAAAGAGGATTCATCCCAGGAAAGGAGAAAAGGGGCAAAGGTGTCAAGCCGAGAGAAGTTTCTCTGCACATTCTCTGCAGGCCATTATGGCTGTTATACACCCTCGCTCATGACCGAGTGGATCCTGAAGGTGCAGGGAAACCCATTCACCCTGGACAGCAGCATTATCCTGATACTCCTGTCTCCTTTGGAAGAAATCATCTTGAGCTAGAAATCTGTGCTGCCACCAGGGGGCAGCAGAAGACCAAAGCTTTACCTGAAAACAGCTAGAGCAGCCGTTCCTAACCTTGGCTGCAAATCAGATTCACCTGGGGAGATTTAAACAACACTGACGCCAGGTTCCCACCCCCAGAAATTCTGATTTAACTGGCCCGGGGTGCAAGCCAGCATCACACTTTTTGGTCTCCCCACAAAAACTTTAATTTTGTTTAACAGGGAAAGTATAGACGAGGAGAAGCAGCAACCTCTCAGACCATTCTACATTTCAGCCAGGATGAGAACCACGGGGCTAGATAGACCACTAACTCAAAGCCTGGTTCACAGACTACCAGCATCAACATCACCTGGGAGCTTGTTAGAAATGCAAAAATCTCAGGACCCACCCCAAACCTATTGAATCAGAATCTGCATTTCAACCAGATCTCCAGGGGATTTGTTTGCGTATTAAGATTTGAGGAATGCTGGTCTTAGTAACCAGAAGGGCCCTTGGGGGAGATCCTAGGCCTACACCAAACCTGGTTTACAGATGTAGAGGTTGAAGCCGGACGGAAGAGTCCATCTGCTCAGACATTGGCGATGCGTTGGGTGGGATGGCACAGACCTCAAAACCCTGACTCCCGGTCCAGTACTCTTTCTCCCACAGCACCCAGAGCTGGGCCTGGGCACCAAATGGCCATAAACAGTGGCGCGAGTTTGGTGAGGTTTTGGAACTTCCCCATAGCTCTCAGCATGCGGACTGTGGGCATCCCAGAGATGGCTAAGTTACCATCCCGGCTCGAGGCGCTTCCATCCTCATATGTAACTCAAAACACACACACGATATCAGCCAAGCATAACCTCTCACCCTGAGTCACGCTGTGGGACCATCTCTAAATCTAGGAAGAAAGAGAAGGGAAAAAGATCAGTGTGGACGGATGTGTGGCCAGGGAAGGTTTCCTGCAGGCTGGACTTGTGAGAGGGGGTGGGTGAGATTTCAGTGGCTGGTGGAGGCAGAGGCAGCCTTTCAGGCCAAAAGACCAAGATGAATGAAGAGTATTAATAAGGCAGGAAGGGGATCAGTGTGACCAGGGCACCAGGTAAGGATTGGGCAGCAGTGAGAAATAAAGCTGGGTTGGGGGAGTGGCTCAGAACACAGGCAAGGCCCTGAAAGCAGACAGAGGACGGCTGGGTAGAGCTGATTCAGTTCCTGGGCTGGAGGCCACAGTGAGCCATAGAAGGCATTGAAGCCAGGGTGGAGTCTGGTCCTTGGACAGGCCTTCTGGGGTGTATCGGACATGGTACAATGGAGGAAGGGGCTACAGGAACCCTCATCCTGGGAGCTCACTGAGGGTACGGCTAGAGGCTCGTTCATCTCAAGGTCACCAGCATTTGGTAGTGCCTTGGCCTTGGAAGGTCTCCTCCAGCTGACCATATGCATGGAAGGCCAGCCTTCAACCCAAGGGCCATTTAAGACTCAAGGTCTAGATCAGAACAGGAAATTTAAGTCATGCTCTTGTGACCTTGGGCTTGTTCCACCAGAGTCAGGATGATAACAGAAACTCCCTCATAAGGTTAGTAAGAATTATCTGTGATAAGGCACTTTCCACAGCTGGCGTCTACCTGCTGCTCCGTATTACGGTGACTCCTTTCTTTAAGGCCAACTGGCCCGAGGCAGGGGAACACAATCAGATTCACAGGTTGCATCAGACGGAAATTCTCCGGACCACCCAGTTCCAGAAACTGCCCTGGAGACATTCCGGACCACCCAGTTCCAGCAACTGACCTGGGGACTTTGAACCCGGCCCAGCCTTCCCGCCTTTCGAGGGGTAGGACTAACGGTCCCCCAGGATACCCGAAAAGACCACCAAATAAGGAATACCCTGCGCCCTCCCAGATTCACCACACCCCTTTCCCTTCTTCCCCCATAAAATCTTGCCCAACCCTCGCCCGGGGGCAACTTCTCTGGCCCCTTTCTCTCGGACCAGTGAACCTCGTCCGGGGAGCGCTCCCTAATAAAGCTCAGTTGAAGCTTTCCTCCGTTTCGCGGTGCCGTTTGTTAAGATCCGACCTTACACTTTCTACTTCTTAACCCCTGCTCTTCCCAAGGCCTCAGAAAGTTAGCACCACCTTGGTATCCCTTTGAGTTGCTCCTTCAATCTCTTCTCCTTCCGTAATTAATGGTAGCATCTGTTGAGTACTGTACCCATATAAAAGCACAAGCCCATTACATCCTACAATAATGCTTTGAGATCAGTTCTATTCGTTCCCTGATTTAAAGATGAGAAAACTCAAGGACAGAGTTTTACATGCACACAACAAGGGTTTGAAGTGGGTTACCATGTCAAGCACCCCTCTCCTAACCACACTTTCATATGGCCTCCAAGTGAGATGGCCCAGGACTCTCCATGGCTCCTCCATGACCCTCAAGCTACACATTCTCCCTCCACAATTCCTCCTCTGACAGTTGTAGGGACCAATCTCAACTTTTTATCTTTGGCCTTGGTCTTCTCCTTTGATCAACAGACCCATATTTCCAAAGGCCAGTGGGATAGAGATCCACATGGATGTCTGTCTTCCTCTGAAACCTAACCCACCCCAAGTTCCCAGCCCCTCCCTCTAGCCTGAATCTGTTAGCTCATGCCTTGTACCTCCTAAGTTCATTCTATCCAGAAGGGTGGCCATGCTGGTCTCCATCCCCAGTGTGGGGTCCTGGAGAGCAGGAATCTGTCCTCAGGTGCCTCTCGCAGAGCCAAGCACAATCAATACAGGACTTACCTATCCCTCCAACCAGCGTCCCCTCCTAGCTCTCCTATTTCGGCTCACAGCGCTGTATCCTGCATCTGGTCCTTTAAGACCTGAAACTTGGCCCTGGACCATCCCTCTCCAGCAGCTTCCTCATTCCCCCAACATCCTCTCTGCTCAGAACCGCCTCCCAACTGCCTCTTAGGTTGTTCCCTTCCCCCACTTCCCAACAAACCAACTGCTCCCCGCCCTCCTGCCAGCTCAGGTCAAATCCAAGCCCCCTTGAGTCTTGACCACACCCTGGCCCCTATTAGAGTTAGTTCCCAGTGTATACCTTAACGCAATGAACCATAAACTCCCTGGGGGCAGGAGCTGTGTCTTTTTATTTTTTGTCCCCATGACACCATTCACAAAAATTAGCACACAAAACCACTAATAAACATATTTTGAGTAAAAGAATTTGGGGATTTAGTTAAAGCAGAAAGTGTCTGATTCAGAGGGAGCATTTTTTTTTTTTTTAATTAACAGCATGGAAGTTGTATGTATTCCCAACACAGAAACTTATAAAACTGCCCACTTGGGCTTCCCTGGTGGCGCAGTGGTTGACAGTCCGCCTGCTGATGCAGGGGGACACGGGTTTGTGCCCCGGTCCGGGAAGATCCCACATGCCGCAGAGCGGCTGGGCCCGTGAGCCATGGCCACTGGGCCTGCACGTCCGGATCCTGTGCTCCATGGCGGCAGAGGCCACAGCAGTGAGAGGTCCGCGTGCCGCAAAAAAAAACCCAAAAAAACCTGCCCGCTCCCACAGCCCATATCACTCTGCCCCTTGCCATGCACACCTGCCCTACTTTTATTGATTCATTCATTTATTCTGTTTTCACCCACTGATGTGTGTTGACTATTCATTCAACTACTTCTTGAGCTAATGAATGAAGATGTAAATGCTCACCTGATCTGGGAGAATTTACACTTGAATACTGGAAATACCTAAGAAGTTTGTGAAAAGTACAATCCTCAAGACCATTTCTAAAATTTACTGAATCAGAATCTCTGAAGGAAGGCCTTAGGGCTTCCACTTTTATTTATTTGTTTTTAACTTTTAACTTTTCCTTTTAAAGTAATTTTCAGAATTATAAAACAGTTTGAAAATAACAAAGTTCCCATAATACCCTTTACCCAGCTTCCCCAAACATTAACCCTTAGGTAACTGTCATGCAACGATCAAAACCAAGAAATTGGGCTTTCCTGGTGGTGCAGTGGTTAAGAATCTGCCTGCCAATGCAGGGGATATGGGTTCGATCCCTGGCCCAGGAAGATCCCACATGCTGCGGAGCAACTAAGCCCATGAGCCACAACTACTGAGCCTGCGTGCCACAACTACTGAAGCCCCCGTGCCTAGAGCCCGTGCTCGGCAACACGAGAAGCCACCGCAATGAGAAGCCCGTTTGCCCCAACTAGAGAAAGCCCGCGCAGCAACAAAGACCCAAAGCAGCCAAAAATAAATAAATAAATACATTAAAAAAAATAAAAACAGGAACGCTTTTTTCTTTCCACTAGTACTTCCATGGTTTCATTTTTTTACATTTAAATTCATGATCCATTTGAGTTTATTCTTCTATATGGTGTGAGCTGTGAATTCATTTTTATCTTTTTTGAAAAGACTACTCAGTTGTCCCAGCACCATTTATTTAAAAGTCTAGGGCTTCCCTGGTGGCGCAGTGGTTGACAGTCCGCCTGCTGATGCAGGGGAACACGGGTTCATGCCCCGGTTCGGGGAGGATCCCACATGCCGCGGAGTGGCTGGGCCTGTGAGCCATGGCCGCTAAGCCTGCGCGTCTGGAGCCTGTGCTCCACAATGGGAGAGGCCACAACAGCGAGAGACCCGCGTACCGCAAAAAAAAAAAAAAAAAAGTCTATCACTGCCTCTGAGATTGGAGATCCCATCTTTGTCATATACTAAATTTCCATTTGTACTTAGCTCTATTTCTGCATGTTCTGTTCTGTTCCATTGGTCTGTCTATTCATGTGCCAAGGCCACTCTGTCCTAATTACAGATGCTTTTACAGTTTGTTTTAATGTCTGGTAGCTACCTACCACCTCCACCCCCTGCCCTGCTCTTTTGTTTCAATGTTTCCCTGGATATTCTAGCAGGTTTATTTTCCATATGAACTTTAATATCAACAAACTGTGCCCCACAAAACAGCTCCAAGAAGTAAGCAGTCCACCAGAAACTTCCTGGAAGACACTCTCAACTACCAGAGTTCCTCTGGCCCAGCCACCAAAAACAGGTGAAATCTTGCTCCCAGTATTAATAATAAGCCAACCTATAGGGCCTTAAGACTCTTCCTTTTCTGGGAGCCCGGCCCGTAATGGAAGCCCTGACAACCATTCCCAGGGGTCACCTGAGCCCTCCAGTGCAGTGCCTGCCTCCTGGCTGGTTCATCGGGGCCCCACCAACAGATGCAAGAAACCCTTCTCTTCTAGAGAGCTCGATGTCACAGGTCACCTGTCATTTCCACGATTTCCATGATCACATGGAGACGAAGATGCCCGCCGCACCAGGAAGACCACTGTCTTATCTAGGAGGACCTTCTGCGCCACCCTTCCACCTATGGTTCCACTTAGACCTACTTAGAGAAAATACAATCTGTGCTCCCCCCCAACAAGTACGAACTTCCTTTTGCCCAAGGGGTATATGCAGACAATAATCTGAGGCTTGGAGTTTAAAAAAAACTGTTTGACCATTATAAAGACCACTGCCTAAACTGTTTCCACCTATAGAATCATTTACAGAATCACCTTCTTAGTTCAACTCCTACCACCTCTGTAAGTATGAATGAATTTAATTTCTAAGTGTGATAAACTTCACACTATAAATAAATCCTTTTCTATGGATGATTAGCAAGAGTCTCTCAGTTATTCCAATGCGCAGCCGGGTTTGGGAACCGGGGGAATACAACAGACAGGACTGGGATCTGGCAGCCCCAGGGGTGCTCCTACACCCTAACAGGGTCCTTGCGAACAGCTGAACCCGCCACACCAGGCGGTGAATAGGGAAGGCTCAGCAAGACCAGGGGAGTCCTCCAGCTGAGAGTGGTCAAACCATCAGTGATGAGTACCTGTCACCACAGCTGCCTTCCCAAGCTAGGTGTGTTCTGCAAACTCTAGAATGGTATCTCCCTTCAATCTTCCAGCAGCCCAGTGAGGTAAATTCAGGTATGATCACCATTTTATGGGAACAGAGAGGTTAAGACAACCAATCAAGGCAGACCTGGGGTGAACAGAGGCATCTCACTCCAGCGGCCATGCATCCTTATTTCCAAGACCTTGGATTCTAATGACATTATGAGAGGTAGAAAGCGCAGCACTAAGTCCCACTCTCTACGCTGCATGGCCATAGCCCAAGGTGAAGTTACGTGATGCTGGATCCTAGAACGGGCAGGAAGGGATTGACCCTGTCGTTTCATAAAGGAGAAACAAACCCAGAAAAGGAAGAGACTTTCTCAAGATCACAGCCAGTCAGTGTCAAAGCTGAGAACAGAGTCCAGGTCCGCTAAGCAGGAGTCTTTGCACCCACCTGCAAGGCATTCAGGAGTTTAGAGGCAATGCAAGGCTGCCCCCTGGAGGAAATACTGGAAAACTGCAGGCGTCCCTGTCCTGAGACCCTGGGCAGCTTCACTCTGCATGATGGATTTCCTGACCCTGCACCTCCCTGAGGGTTTCTCCGTCTTTACTAGTGTCCCTCTACAGAACCCCCCAGGACTCTGTTGATGAAGTCATATCAGGGGTCTAGCATACACAAAGCAGTTTTTCCTCTCACTGCATCCTTGAAATCACTGGCTCAAGAAACACCCAGATAGAGATGGCTTTTCATGTATGAGGCACTGGGATGGGTGCGTGGGGACAGAATCTGAGGTGACCCTGCCTATCCACATGGAGGTTATGATGTGTTGGGTGTCTCAGACACAATCTGTGGTGAGCAGAGAGCTGGAATGGGACGGGGAGGCAGGGGAGGACCAGACGCCAACTAAAGAATGGAGGGTGGGGCTCATGGGCATCACATCTGAGTTAAGTGTGAAGAGGAAAGGATTTCAGGACTGAAGATGATGGTACAAAATTCCCAGGGAAAGAGGGAAAACAGGGCCAGGGCCTCCCCCCATGTTCCCTGGTGCCTGCCCTTCCCCTCAGCCCCTCACTGCCCAGCCACCAATGTCCGACTCCTTACAAAGCGCCCTCCCCTGCTGCATCTGCCTCTTCCACAGGTCCTCCCCTACCCGGCCTTGATCACATCTCCTGCAGTCACTCAATCCCAACCCTGAACCCTCAGATCTTCTGGTCCTTTGTAGGCCTGTCTACAGAGAAATCTCTATGGTAATCAATCAATAAGCTAAAACTAGTTCTTGTGTACCTGCTGCAGAGGATCCAGAAAATTCCAAACCAACCTCTGCCCCAAAGAAAAAGAAATCATCTCAGGGAAAGAGTAGAGGTGCAAGGAAGTGATGGAGAGGGAAACATTCTCTGCTAGCTCTGGTCAGCTGTGCAAGGGGAGCCCAGGCCGGAGGGACTTTGGGGGTGACTGACATCGGATTAGGAGGCGTGGGTAGGTGGCAGGAAGGCAGCAGCAGAGGCTGGGAGGCAGGAAGGCCCTGGGTGGGTCTGCAGGTCAGCGCATGGCCTGACTCATCCGGCTGAGAGGCTAAGGGGTAGCCTTATCGACCGAATATTTCCCCAAAGGCACTGAGGAGCCACTCAAGACTGGGACACCTTGAAAAGTGTGTTTACAGAGATTCCTGGAACAGACCGTGTCCTTTGCTCTGCAGCTTCTCAAGGTGGCGGGGGTGGTAGGAGGGAGCTCTGGCGACACAGCTCTCACAGCCCCTGAGAACCTGTCCCTCTGGGGAAGCTGCCTGTCCTGCAGCCAGTTTCTTCCTCCAGTTCCCGGGGCAGAATTTGTACCACCCCAGGATGACCGGGAGGGGGAGCCACAAGGTCAAGGCTGGGTAGTGGCCGATTGAGAAGAGATGCCAAGCCCTGACCCCGTGCCGTGCTCTTTGCTCACTGCACAAGCCCCCTCCAGCACTGAGTCTAGGCAGGAGGCGTCAGCAGAGAGTGGCTTGGGGGTGGGGTCCAGAACCTCACCGAGCATGCTTCTGAAAATGGTGTTTCCAGGGGTGGCTCAGATCCTGCCTGTGGGTCACAGAGCGCCGAGTCAAGGGAGGAGACAGAACTGACATACAGGGAACAACTGACCACAAGATGCAATACCATCACTAAGTGCCCTAGGAAATCAGAACAAGAAGGGGGAATCAGTGTGAACAGCCGTCCAAGAGATGACCTGAAACCTGTGTCCAACTGAGCACCAAACCCCTGAAAGGGGCAAGTGGGGGAAAGGGGCTAGACCCACCAGATATGAAAATACATTGTTTCCCTGGTGGAAACAAGAATTCCACAAGAATTCCACAAAAAGAATAAGCTGCCCAGTCCAAGGTAGTAATCCTACCCCATAATAATCGTTGGACACATGGGAGGGGGTACTGATTCGTTTGTAGTCATCCCTTCCGGGCATCAGCAACAGAAATTCCCCTGAAGAAGTAAGGAAGGAACGCTTTCTTAGAGATGGTTATATGTTCTGCTCATCTGTCCATTCATCCATTCATCCATCCACCCTGCATTCTTATGAAAAGATCTAAAACCTTGCTCCGAGGGAATGCTGCTACTCCTCTGCCCTTCAAAATGTGACGCCCTATATGTAATAAGGAAACAAACAGAACCACAAGGTTGAATAAACGACTAAGATGGCAAGTCCAAGACAACCGTAGTTTCTCCCTCCGTTTTCCAGCGGAATTCACATCCAAGAGTCTTCTGGAATCTTCTCTCCCTTCTCCTACGTCACCTCTACGCCCAATCCCGGACCAGGGCCTAGGCAAGTTCACGCCCCCAACTGCTCTGCGCCCCTCTCTCCTCTCTCCTCCTCCTCTCCCCACCTGCCCGCGCCCCAGGGCCCTTCCCACCATTCAGGGGCACCCTCGATGCCCACCTGCAGCCGGTGTCGCCCCCTCCAGCCTTCGTCCACCCGCCGTTTGTCAGCAATACGAGTCTGAGCTCACGCACCGCGCGCTCAAGCGACGGTGGCCGTCTGTGCGGGCGCCCTCGGCTCGGACAGCCGCTCGCGCCGCCTCCTCTGTGCGCTTCGCGTCCCCGCCGCCCGGCCTCGCCCGGCCTCGCGCCGAAGCCAGGCGCGTGCCTTCCGGGTTGCGCCCTCGCCTGGCCCTAGCGTGTTCTGCCCCGCCTCCTCCTGTTCACCCAGCAGAACCCCACCGGCCGCGCCCCTTCCCAATCCTGTCCCCCGGCGCGAGCTGCTGCACGAGCCCACGTCCTCCCCGGGACCCGCTGCGCTCCCGGCAGGCGCGGGCCACCTTCTCACCGCAAGACGGCGCCTCTCGCCGAAGAGCGATCCTCCTTCCCCACGTGTCCGGGGACCTGCCGGATTTCTGCCGGGAGACACTGACACTTGGGAGGCGGCTTGGCCAGAGGGATGGGCTGCAGGCACTTTCCCTTTATTGATAAGGAAGACTTTTTCTATATTTGCCTTCTTGGTGCAATAGGAAGCGCGTCAGTCTCATAATCTGAAGGTCTTGAGTTCGAGCTTCAGAGAACTCATGGCGTTTTGCTGCCATTCACAGAAAATAATCTGCATATTCTGGGATGGTGTTTACAGAGGCCCCGCGGGGCCCAGCATGTAAAGGGAATTCCACGTGCTGCCAGAGGACATAAGTAAATGCTTAAGTCCACATAGAGCCCGTTCAACCGCAAGCCACGGCCACGAGGGACGATCATTGTCCCCTCTACCATAATAATAAGATAAAAACCCGTAAATGTGAAAACGTGCGGCATCGGCGCGACTGCAAGAAAATGGACACTGCGCTGCTGAGTGGTTCAATTCCTCTCGCAACATCTGTGAAAAATCTCGGTCTCCGAGATCACTTCCGATCTCCTTTTTCCCCAGCTTCCTCTACTCGAAGCAAGGCCGTGTCTCCACGTTCTTTTTCGGCTGTCTCCGGATACTGTATTCTCGCTCCAGTCCAGACCCAGCTTTCAAGACCGGCTGTCAGTGCCGGTCCCCTACGTGGCCCCGGAAAGCAAGGTGGGGCGACATTGATGAGCCGGGAATGGCCAAGCTCTAACTATAGCTTTAGCTGAATCCTTCGGTTTATGATTATTCAGTTTACAATAGCTTCCAGTTACTTTGTGATTTAGCCTCCACTAATTATTTAGAAATATATTTCTTAATTTCCAAAATAGGGAAATTTCTAGTTTTCTTTTTATTATTTATTTCTACCTTAATTGCATTATGGTCATAGAATATATTCTGTAAGAATTAAATACTCTGAAATTTATGGCTCAGTATTTGGTCAGGTTTTGTGTTTCTTTGTTATTATTATTATACAATTTTATTTATACTAGATTAATATCAAATTAAACAATATACTATTAATAATGAGTTAATAATAAAAGTATGTCAATTATAAATATAAATAATAAAATTTATTAAACTTATATTATTATATATTATTATACTCTATTATTCCAGTATTTTTCCTCTATTAGTTTGGAAGCTGTACCGTTGTTTCATATTCTTTTAGTAATTAATCTTGAAATTACAACACTACTCCTTGATTTATCAAGACTACTATTAATTTGGAGTTTTACCTTCTTTCCAGAAAAAAAAAAATTTACAGTTGTTTTACTTTATCATTTCCAGTTATTACCCTCCCAACTTACATTTGTTTTCAATTCTCTTGGGTATATATCTAGGAATCGAATTGCTGGGTCACATGGTAACTCTATGTTTAGCACTTTGAAAAGCCACCAAACTGTTTTTCAAAGTGGCTGCGATGTGTTTTACAATCCCACCAGCAAGGTATGGGGGTTCCAATTTCTCCATGTCCTCAGCAACACTTGTTATTGTCTGTCCTTTTTATTCTGGCCATCCTAGCACATGTGAAGTGACATCTCACTGAGGGTTTGGTTTGCATTTCCCTCATGAACATCCTTTCCTGTGCTTATTGCCATTTGTATATCTTCTTTTTTTTTTTTTTGCAGTACGCGGGCCTCTCACTGTTGTGGCCTCTCCCGTTGCGGAGCACAGGCTCCGGACGCGCAGGCTCAGCGGCCATGGCTCACGGGCCCAGCCGCTCTGCAGCATGTGGGATCTTCCCGGACCGGGGCACGAACCCGTGTGCCCTGCATTGGCAGGCGGACTCTCAACCACTGTGCCACCAGGGAAGCCCTGTATACCTTCTTTATAGAAATGTCTATTCATATCCTCTGCCCTTTTAAAAATTGGTTTACTTGTCTTTTATTGTTGAGTTGTAAGACTTCTTTACACCTTTTGGATATAAATCCCTTACCAGAAATATTTTTGCAAATGTTTTCTCCCCTTCTGTGGGCTTTCTTTTCACTTTGTTGATGGCTTCTTTCGAAGCACTCATTTTTTTTATTTTATTTTTTATTCTTTGCGGTACGCAAGCCTCTCACTTCTGTGGCCTCTCCTGTTGTGGAGCACAGGCTCAGCGGCCATGGCTCACGGGCCTAGCCGCTCCGCGGCATGTGGGATCCTCCCGGACCGGGGCACGAACCCGTGTCCCCTGCATCGGCAGGCGGACTCTCAACCACTGCGCCACCAGGGAAGCCCCGAAGCACTCATTTTTGACAAACCTTATTTTTGAAGAAATAAACATTGCAGATAGAGTTGAAGCTCCCTTTATATCCTTTTATGATCCAATTTCTCTACCTCTGTCTCCATAGTTTACCACCATTGTGAATTTGATCTTTATAATTCCCTACATTTAAAAAAAAAAGTGTGTAAAATACACATAACATAAAATTTATCATCTTAACCATTTTAAAGTATACAGGTCAGTGACATTAAGCACATCCACACCGTTGTGCAACCATCACCACCATCCATCTCCAGAACTTTGTTCATCTTGCAAAACCAAAACTCTGTACCCATTAATCTTCCATTTCCCCCTCCCCTCAGCTCCTTGTAACCACCATTCTACTGCCTGTCTCTGTGTGTGACCTCTCTTAAGTACCTCATATGAGTGGAACCATACAGTATTGTCCTTTTGTGTTTCACTTAGCATGTTTGACTTATTTCACTTAGCATGTCTTCAAGTTTCATCCATGTTGTAGCAAGTGTCAGAATTTCCTTCCTTTCAAAGGCTGAATAATATTCCATTATATATATTTTATATATATAACAATATCACATTTTGTTTATCCATTCATCCATCGATGGACACTTGTTATAGAGACACTGGGAGTCTTATTGTTACTATAGCCCAGTAGGATAGACCTACTGTTGGACTCTACCGGCTGCATTATATTTTTCAATGGATGCTAAATAAATATATTATTTAGAGGCACGCTGGCTACAGGAGTCAGCAAACTACAGTCAGCAGACCAAATCTGGCCCACTGCTTGTTTTCATAAATAAAGTTTTATTGGCACACAGTTGCATTCACTTATCTGTTGCCTATAGCAGCTTTCATGCTACAGCAGCAGAGTTGAGTAATTGGGACGAAGACCACAGGGCAAAGCCTAAAATATTTACTATCTGGCCCTTTAAGTAAAAGTTTGCTATTTCCAGGGCTATAGTAACAAATAGGCTCCAACATGTATAACAATTCGAATACAAGTTTCTCTCCCATGAAATAACCCAAAGGGGGAAGCTTTTCTCCACGTGTGATTTGTGGACACGGGATGCTTCCATCTCATTGTTTTGCAATCCCCTCGGGCCTTCACATCGCTTGCCTGGAGCTGGTCGAAGGGGACAGAGAGCCTGGAGGGGACACCCCACTCCTTTAGCATTGGCCCGGAAAGGAGACACGTTCTTCATTCATGATCCATCAGCAAGAACTAGGACCCAATAATATTTCAATGCAAAAGATGGTAATTTTTTCCCTGGCTTTGTGCCTCTTCCGGTGAACTCTAAGCTACAAACGTTAGTGGACAGCTAGCTGTCTCAGCCATGCCAACACCAAGCAAAGAGGCGGGAGGATGGAAAAGACCAGAGAGCAGGCCTTTATGGCTTGGTTCAGGGAGCTGGGGCTTTTTCAGCCTGGCAACGGCCAGACAAAATATCACACCCACCAACGTGAGGAAGTTGCCCGGAAACAGAGACAGGCAGCTTTTGACCGGCACAAAATGCCAGAATTAGGATCGGGACTTTGAAAGCCTCAGATAAAGCGAGGTTTCATGAAGTAGGTAGTTAAAAGGACAGCTCATCCTGGGATATGGTTAGACCAGTGACTGGAGTCTTAACCTGCGTCAAGAGTTGGGTGTTGTTGGTCTACCAACACGCTGATACAATCTGAAAGTTTGTATGTGGACATACGTTGCTTCTTGAGCTTTCTTAAGAGTCCAAGAATTCCAGAAAAGTTATAAACGAAACTAAGTCTGGTCTAAAATTCCTTCCCCAACCTGGAATTTGCTGAAAGGGGGCATAAGCAGCCCATCACGACGAGTTTGTTGTTTGAAATAACTGACCGGGTATCCAAGCCATTTTGGTTTTTGCTTTTCCATTTTATCAATTACAAAATAAAGAAATCAGTGGTAGAAAAAATAACAAAGGAAAAATCCCTAAGTTACACAGTAAAAAACCTGGAGAACAGGCCAGGTGTGTGCTGGGTGGGAGGGGAATGGACAGATGACCGGCCAGGGAGGAGAAGGTGGGGCTGTGGGAGGTGTTAGAGTTGCCTGGCACCCCAAGGTCACCCTCCGAGCACACTGGTCTTCTTTGGGTCTTCACCAGCAGGACCGTGGCTTGCAAGCTTCAATACAAGAGCTGGTAAACAGTGGCACTGTTCTTGGAGCCCGTGACCAGGTACTGGTTGTCAGAAGACACATCACAACATAGGATGTCTGTAGACTCCTCTACCTGGAGGGAAAGAGAGGCCACAGAGGAATGATATGCAGGGGCCAGACTGGGGCCGGAGACGCACACTTCACGCAGGTCTGTTTCAGGGCTCCGTGTAGACCTGAGGCCCAGTCTGGAGACCGGGCCAGGTTCAGGGCTCAAGGTGGAGCCCAGGAGTTCCTAGGACCTTGAGTCCTTGTTCCTTCGATGTACTCCATGGCCCTGTTTGCCATCTCAGAGGTACTTTCCAGCACTATTTCTGGGGCCCGACCAACTGGGATCTGGGGCTGTAAGCTCCAGCTGCCTGGGTTTGCACACGCCTCCATCCAGTACCTGAAACAATCTTTGTAGAGAAGGTGCAGCTAAGCAGCGGATCGACTCATCCAGTGTGGACACAAAATAGCTCCCTGGCGAAGGAAAGACAGATGGAAGGGCCAGAGGCCAAGCCTGCCTTCCAGTCCCAGCTCTCTGCTCCCGACTAGACCAGGGAGAGGACCACTCCTTCTCTGACTCAGTTTCCCCATCTATACAACTCAGAGACATGACCCAAACCATTCCCTCATCTGCCCTCTCCCTCCTGCCAGTCCTGGGATTGTGGTGAGGGGCACTGAACAACTGGACAGCCACATGGGGCTTCAAGCATCTTCTGTCTGCCGATGTCTTTGGGCTGTGGTTCCATATAGGAAGCTACCATTACAGACAGGGCCAGAAAAGGAGAGGGGGTGAGCAGAAAAAGAAGGGAGGAAAGGTAGCCAGGCTGGCAGGGGAGGAACACCAGTGATAGGAGGAAGCAGAGGCGAGGGCAGTGGGAAGGTGGCCTTGGACCTTGGCCCGGCCAGTGCTGGGGCTGGAGAGGGGGGAATTAAGAGTCTGAAATAAGGCTGGGTCCAGACTCTACAGGTGAGTGGATGCCTTGTCAGGTGACAGGGCACCCAGAGGTGTCCCCTGCCTGCTCACTCACCACAGGAGGAAAACTTGAGATTGTGGTGGTAGACATATTTCTGCAGGACAGCCTTAAACTTCTCCCTTCGGTGTGTGTGCAGGATTACGATGTCACTCATTCTCAGGCCCACTAACAGCCACTCCTCACTGGGGTCGTGGGTAATGCTGAGGATCTGTTTGGAAGGAGGTTTGGGGTCAGCGCACAAAGCTGCCGGCGCCATCATTCGTGGCCACCTCTTCAAACTCGGACTCTGCTCCTGCGGGCACCCGCAACTCCCAGTCCCCAGGGGGACTGCACTCAGCACAGCCGCGGCCGTCCGGGCACCTCATGCTGTAAATCGTGTTGCTGCAGCCTCTGGTAGTTCCTCAGGTCCCAGGAATACAGTCTGGTGTCTTCACCTCCCGTCCAGAACTTATTGCCCGTGATGTCCACACATCGGGACCCGTATATGGGGACTTCGTGCTTCCTGGTGGGAAAACAACTCAGAGGTTCATGCACTGGTTGGACCCTCAGAAGTTTTGGGCCCAGGAAGCCCCTAGATACGTAGCCCAAGTGCGTTCTCCACACCGACTCACCTAGTCCTACTGCAGAGGAGAGAGTGAGGTCGGAAAAGAGGCCCAGGCTTCCCCAAGGCCTCACCATCCAGCCTCCCCCAGGTCATACCTGATCAAGATTTGGTTCTGCAAATCCCAAATCTCAACAAATCCTTTGAAACAAGCCAAGCAGATCTGGGCATTGGAGGAGACAGCCAGGGAATAGCACATGGGGCCTGTGGAGGCCAGCTGTGCCCTGATGCGGGGGGTGGGCGCCAGGTCCCAGAGAGTCAGGGTCTGGGACAGACCCCCCGTGATCAGGCTTTGCTCATCGGGGGACAGCTTGCAGGTGAGGACACAGTTCTGACGGTCCTGTAGGAATGGGTGACATTCTCAAATCATCTCCTGGAAGCATGGGCTCCAAGTATTAGGACACAGGTCACATCTAGGCTCCCTGAGCCTTCTGCATGACCCCTCACCTGTAAGTTCAGCTGGGCCTGGGGGGCGTGGTCCCAGGCATGCAGGGCACTCTTATCCCACACCCTGATGTAGCCATGGCCGCACGTGTACACGTGGTGAGTAGAGCTGCTGATGGCCAGGGAGTGGACTTTCTTTCCGTGGCGGAGTTTGCCAACCTTCCAGGACTTATGTGGGGTCATCTGCCTGACCACCACTTCATCTGGAACGGGAGGCTGGGGTGCCCATGAAAGGGTCACAGCCTTGACCTGCCCTCATCCATGGGGGACAGCCTTCCCTGTCCTCTGACTCGATTCCTGACCCTGCATCCAACAGCTCCTCTCTGACCCTCAGGCAGGACTGTGTCCTCAGCTGGGGTCCCCAGACCACTGACATCCTTCTGCACTAGCCCAGGATGGCCTCCCTCATAAACAGGCCACATTTTGAGACACTTCTGAGTATAAGCAATGAGAGCAGAGCCTGGCTCAGAGTCTCCTAGGATGTAGCTCTCAAAGTGACCCTGTCAGCTGAGGCCCTACACACTGGTGATGGGAGGAGGGCAGCTTGGGTCCAAAGAAGCAGGAAGTCCAGTGCACCCACCACCTATGGGAGAGAGAGTGAGGATGTGGACACACTGCATGCCCTCACCTTCTTCCTACGAGCTTCTTGTTCCAGGGGTGACAGGAAGGGAAAGATGCCATGTTTAAAAAAAAAAAAAAAAAAAAAAAAAAGACACTTACAATTGCTCTGAGGAATGCCAAGACTTCTTCACTGGGATGAGGTGAAGGACAAGGCTGACCTGCAGGGAGACAGCAGCGGCCAGCCACTCAGAGAGAGGAGGTCTGGCAGCAACGGCATCACGGGATCCAGGGAGAAGACTGCTCTCTCCACCCAGGAGCTCGTTCCAGGTCTCCCATCCAATGCCCAGCCATGGGCTACACCCTGCCTGCCTGCACCGTCCCAGCTGGGACTTACCGACCTCGGATCCTGGTGGGGAGCTGTGACACACAGAGGAGAGAGGGAGGAGTCAGGGCATGAGATGGATGGAGAGCTGTGTCAGGATCCCTCTCCCTGAGACAGTTCGCTCCCCCCACCAGTCTTGTTCAGGTGAGACCTACCTGAGGCCAGGCTCTGCTTCTTCTGATTCTGCCTCGGAGAGCTGAGTGGCCTGCAGCTCAGATCTGTCCAGGGCCTGGGGGGCCCACTGCTGTGGACTCACACAGCTCATCTCCTGATAAGCCAGGTCATGCTGCCTTGGGTAGCGTGGGAGCTGCTGGGGGGGACCACACGCTTCGCCCAGCTGGGACTGTGCATGGTGCTCGTGCTGAGAGGAAATGCCGGGGCTCTCGGGCACATTCCTCCTCTTCTCTGGTTCATCATAAATTGTGAGTATACTGAACGAGGTCTCTTCCTTCTCTTCACTCATGGTCTTTGATCGATGAAGTACCTGAGCTACCAGGTTCGAGGGCTTAGAGGAATGAGCCCGTCACCCAGATCCTGGGTTTCCAATTCGTCCTGAGGCCCTGTAGCAAGAGAGAGAAAAGATGCTGACACGCAGACACAATGTTCCGGGTCTATTGAGAAGACTCAGAGAACACTCCTCCGGGGGAGAGGATTCAAAAGATTGGTCACCAACTAACTTGTGATACTACATGTTGGCAGCAATGGTGTTGAGGGTAAAATTTCACATGCACGTTTTGAGATGTTAGTACCAGGTAAGTTATGTTTTTCCTTCTAGACACACAGACTGCATTCCCCATCCTCTAAAATCAAATTCACCCTTTAATCTGACCATATACTTTTCAAATGAGGGCTCACCCCCAACCCCCGCCACGAGTAATATAAACAAGAGGTGGGACTTCCCTGGTGGTGTAGTGGCTAAGACTCCAAGCTCCCAATGCAGGGGGCCCGGGTCTGATCCCTGGTCAGGGAACTAGATCCCACATGCATGCCACAACTAAGAGTTCACATACCACAACTAAGGAGACCACGTGCCACAACTCAGGAGCCTGCCTGCCGCAACTAAGACCCCATGCAACCAAATAAATAAATATTTTTTAAAAAAAGAAGAATGGCTAACTTTTAAAAAAATAAATTTATTTATTTATTTTCGGCTGCGTTGGGTCTTCGTTGCTGCGCGTGGGCTTTCTCTAGTTGTGGCGAGCAGGGGCTACTCTTCGTTGTGATGCACGGGCTTCTCACTGCAGCAGCTTCTCTTGTTGCAGAGCACAGCTCTAGGCACGTGGGCTTCTGTAGTTGTGGCATGCGGGCTTAGTTGCTCCATGGCATGTGGGATCTTCCCAGACCAGAGCTCGAGCCCGTGTCCCCTGCCTTGGCAGGCGGATTCTTAACCACTGTGCCACCAGGGAAGCCCCTAGAATGGCTATTAAGAAAGAAAAAGAAAAAGAAACAGGAAACTGCACACACATCGCAGTGTCTCTTGCCACCCTGCCCCACGTACTCCCCAGAGGGGAACGCGTGGAAGAACTCAGCGGTCCTGCAAACAAGACGTTCCCTTTGGATGGAGCGAGGCTGCAGAATGATGAAGAGTCTGGCTGGTGGTGACTTAATCTTTCCCATCCTAGGGGATAATTCTGAGAACGGAATGGAATCATGCGTGTAGAATACTCATAATTATATCAGGCCAGTGGCAAACACTCACTACATGGCAGACAGTGCGTTTATTTGGAGGCTGTGCCAGGGACCAGAGCTTTGAGGATTTAAGGCAGACCAAATGCCTTCCTTCAGGCTGCCCAATAGCTATCCCCAGAAGGCCCTGAGGAGACCCAGTGTTCCATTCTCAGGACGTATTAGAAGCTTCAGGGAGAAGACGATGTGCAAGGCTGGGGAGGGGATCCTCCAACTGGAACCAATGCCTTGAAGACCAGGCTCAATCCTTGGCTCTCAGACACCCGGGGGTACCCACGCTGCCTGCCCTTGGGAAGACGTGAGGGCAGCTATATGGCCAGACTCCACTCCTCTTGACACTTGGAGGTCTCACTGTGTCTTTGGCCCTGAACCAAATACTTTACATAGTTGGTCCCATTTCATCCACACAACTGTGTGGGCCACATTTTACAGGTTCTAAACACTGAAGCTCTGAGCAGGTGAGCAAATAGCTAGAAAGCACGGAGAAGAGATTCAAATTCTGCCCTGTCTGGTTCTCAGCAGTCTGCTTTCTACTTCCCCATCAGAGGAAGGAAGGCAGTATCCACCACAGTGACAGTGCAGTTACCCTCTGACCCAGCACTTCCACTTTCAGGAATTTATCCTAAAGGTGCCCTCAGATAAAAATCCATGTCTAAACTGAAGCAACACAGCATTGCTTACGATAGTAGATGACAAACCCAAAGTCCATAAGAAGGGACTGGTGAGATAAGTCACAGTATATGCATTAAGTGGAATATGACACAACTGTTAAAAATAACAAGGACACTTACATCTGAACAAGGAAAATCCCAAGGTCAGTTAATGGGGGAGGGGTGGATTCAATGCACATAATGCACAGATTTGCTGTAAAAAGATGGAAATTAGAACCTATCTTTGCATATGTTTGTATGCACATAAGAAATTAAGAAGGGCATTGCCCTTGGGAATAGAAATGGGCAAGTAGGAAAGAGGAATGGGAGGAAGATTTGTCACTGCAGAACTTGGGATAGTTTTTGCATATCTGTGGCTATTTAAACCTAAATTAAAATTGTAGGGCCATGAGCCTTTTTCTTCAACCAAGTCCTTTCTTTGTCATCTTCCCCCAACTGACAATTTGGGGTCCTCATGATTCTTAGTTACTTGTTTAAATAATTTAGCAAATTGGCCCAGACACGCAGCAGTCTCCTTTAACTGGGACCCCGGGGCTGCCTCGGCCCCGGGGAGGGTGAAAGCGGGGAGGACACAGATTCCCAGCCCAGGGTGAAGAGGATGGGCAAAGAGATATGGGCAGCAGCCCAGGCTCACGTGTGGGTAAACCTTAAAGACAAGGAGGCCATTTAACCAGGATTCCATGGGTGAGGGGGACTTCATCCTAAGACAAGGCTTTCTAGAAAGTGTACAAGGAAGAGTCAGTATCACCGATTCCCCTCTCCACTCTACCCTCAGAGCTGGGAATACAGGCAACCCTTCTTTCTCAAGCTTCAACACAAAATGCTAGGGCTGGGGTCCACCCTGCCAGCAAGACAAGCACTCACCAGTCCCCCGCAGCATGCAACTCACCTCTGAAGGCAGGTCAGACCCTGGAGATGGGAGGTCAGAACTGCGCCCAGCTAGTGCGCTGGGAAGACCTTCCTCCAGCCCCGGTCCGCCCCTCCCACACCCAGGTACTGCCCCTTCCCCTGCAGTGCTGCTACATTACGCTAATTGATAATCAAGCCCTGGGTCAGAACCTGGGTCAGGTGCAGGGCCCTGAATGGCTCATCAATTACCGGGCGTGGCCTCAGCCAGCACCCGCCACACAGCCACTTGCTGGGCTGCCAGGTCTGATAATGCTTGAGTCCTGGGATAAGACGGGGTGTACCAAGTAAATTCACAGCAGGAGGCCAAGTGGAGTGAGACATTTTTCAGGGGATGAGTCTCTGGGTTGGATTCTGGGCGCCCCACAAGAGCCAGTGTTTGTGCAAAGATGGAGAGTCGGGTTGAGCTGCACCCAAGAGCAGTTTCAAATGCTCATCTCCAGGTGAGTCCCCTTTGCTTGGGGAGACCGGCTCAGTCACCTCTCATCTCTCACCAGTGCCTCTGAAAGGGAAGATCAGGGAAGACTTTCTTCTCTGCAGTCGCCTCATCGTGATTCTTAGATTGCAACACTCGGAACTCCCTGGAGGGCTTGTTAGAACAGAGCGCTGGCCCACCCCCCGGAGATTCTTTTTCTGTGGGTCTGGGGTGGGGTCTGAGACTTGCTATCTCTGGCAACCTCCCCGGTGAGGGTGACACTGAGGCTGCTGGTCTGGGGACCCCACTGGAGAAGCACTCTGTCTGGTGGTCCCTTTCTGGCAGGAGAGGAAGGGGTGGTGAGGCCAGATCCTCTCCTGCTCTGCTCCTCTCATTCACCTCTGGCCACTGGCCACCCCTCCCACTGAATGCACTCTTTTTCTGTTTTTTCTCACTCATCGGCTTCCTTCTTTTGAAGCAGAAGTTCTGAAATGGATGCTGCTTAGAAAGAAATCTTTTACCACCACTGACCTCCAATCTCTAAAGCTCTCTGTCTCTCCCTTTCTCTCTCCCCCTTCCTGTACACAGCCCTTGTCCCCAAAACTGTAATGGCTGCCTAGGGCCTTCCAGACAATGCCTGTATTTAAGATCCATCCTCATCCAGGCCCAGCGTGTTCTCACTTTTCCTGTGATTATACCCTAACTTGACCCCCAATGTACTTGACTGTACATTTCCACCCTCATGCTGTTCCCTCATCCAGAAATGCTGTTCCCTGCCCATTCATGTATTAAATATGTGCTCCCATATACTCTGAGCCATGTGCCAGGGCCTGTGCACAGTGTCAGAGATCAGCCTAACACCTGGCCCAAGTCCTTGGGGAGCTTCAATCTGAGAGGAGGGATAGGGGTTGGCGGTCTTGATATATATACACATAACCACCCATCTAATACATGATCCACTTTTGGAAAATTATCTCTTTTTTGATTCCCATAGGAAACACAACAATGTGGGATACCGGCATGGATTTGATCCCCAATTTAGAAATATGAGAATTAATTTAGGGTGTCAGAAACTCAGAGAGACTTGTCCAAGATCTCACTAAACAGGTGGAAAAGCCAGGATCCGAATCCAGGCCTATATGATGTTTACAAGGAAGTCTGTGGGAAAGTGGATTGAATCATAGAAGCTCTTTCTCTATGCTGGATACGAACCTTTTGTCAGCTGTGCAGACTGTGTATGTCTCTACCACTCGGTGGCTGGCTTTCTAACTCTTTTAATGGTGTCTTTAGATGAGCAGAAGTTCTCGATTTTTTTTTTTTTAGCAAAAAAAGTTCTCGATTTTAATTCAATCCAGTTTATCTTTTCTTTTAAGGTTCGTTATTTTAGAATCCTATTTAGGAAATATTTGCTGCCCCCAATGTCATGATGATGTGCTCTTTTGTTTCTTCCAGCAGCTTCTCTATTTTACCTTTCACATCTAGATCTATGAAATTTAGGAACTTGGCACTATCTAGAAAGGGTTGCAGGGAACACAGAGGGTCCAGGACCGAGGCCTGGGCCTCTCTCAACGGAAGGCAATGGGTGCAGGGGCGAGGAGCCCGGCCCTTCTGTCAAACTGTCATGATTTGAAACCCAGGCCTGTCACTTCCAAGCAGCATGAGTTTTGATAGCTTGCCAGCCTGTGCCTCAGTTTTCTCATCTATAAAATGGAGATGAGGAGATTCCATTCCTCCTAAAGCTGTGGTCAGACCTGGAGGTTAACAGGGCTTTGATGCTGCCAGGCTTCAAGTCAAGGCTCATTCAGGGTTAGCAATTCTTAGGAGACTGAGGAAGAGGAAAGAAAGAGAGAGGTGAGAGAGGTCAGTGGGAGGAACCTAGTGGTCAGCGAGGCAGCCCATGGAGAAGAGGGTTTGCAGAAGGGGCCTAGAGTCTGGATCATAATCCAGAGCATTGTTAGGCACTGGACATGCATTTTCTGCATTATCACAGCCCACTCTCAGAGCTGACCCAGGAGGGAGGTTTACACTGAAGCAAACTAAGGCTCAGAAAGTTTAAGTAACCTGCTCAGGATGGCACAGCAAGGAAGGGCTGGAGTTAGGGTTTGAGGCCAGGTCCTCACAACCCCACACAGCCCTCCACCAGGCTGCAGGGAGACAGAGGAGGATGACAGGGACAGGGGGCCACTTGGCTGCAGCAGCCTGGAGGGGTGCTTTCTGGGCACTCTTAGGCCAGACGCTAGATTGCTAAGAGTAGAATTAGCTGCTTATAAGAATGGAAGTCAGGGTGCAGAGAACTCAACTGAGACATTCGGACAAAAGAAAAAATGGGGCAGCCTGAGGGGTTACAGGGTCAAGGAGAACAGTGGTTCTGAAACTCAAGACGCAAGTTAAAGTAACCTGGGTGCTTTAAAAGTACCCATGTGCAGGTATCTGTGTGCCCCCCTTTCCCATTTAATTAGTAGGGATGCAGCCTGGGCATGGGGATTTTTCAGACCTCCCACTGTGATTCCAATTCCAAAGCTAAGGTTGGAATCTCCAAAGCAGAGGGTTTTGTAGGGAAGGAAATAGGACAGAGGGTAGAGATAAGTGGGTGGGAGATACTGCAGAGGCTGGGAACGGAGGGACAGAAGTGACAAAGGAAGATTCCTGAGGTGCTGGGGATGGCTGAGGTCCAGGGCACAGAAGAGGGAATTTAAGATGGAAAGGAATTTAAAACCCAGATGTGGAAAGATAATGTGGACTTATAGTCTCTCAACCATGTCTGTGGATGAAGGCGCTGGCTTGAGCCCAGGCTGTGCGCGGATGAGAGTCAGGTGCACATGGCCAAGTGGCGGGACCAAAATGTCTGAACTAGGGTGGAGGAACTTCCGGGCAGAGGAAGCAGACTGGGGCCAGGTGGGCAATCAAACACATCTAGGCATCCACCCACGAGCCCATCACCTTTCCCTCCAAGTGACCAGTCTGCACTGTGTTTTACTGAGACCCAGGCTGTGCTGGGCTCTGAGGATTCAAGGCTGAGCCTACAGACCTGACCTTGACCCTTGTGGGTTTCAGCCTTTGAAATTGACAGTTGAACTGGCAATTACAAATCAGAGGGGAAAGTGACATGATGAGGGAGGGAGGGTGTGATGGGGGAGCACAGAGAAGGAGCACAGAACCCTGATGTGAAAGGTTATGGGGAGCCAGTGAGGTCTGAGACATGATGGATGGGAGGCCTTAGTGGGGGAGGGGCAGAGGAGAGCATAGGAAGATGTTCTAGGCAGAGGGAACAGCAGGTGCAAGGGTTTGCAGAAGTGTCTTTTAGCACCGGAAGAATTTTCTAAAGGCTGGAGCACAGAAGTTGTGTGTTTTAGGGGCAGGGAGGGCAGGGATGTGTGCTGTATCTAGGCAGAGTGGGTGGGAGGGCACTGAGGGGTTCTGAACTAGGGGAGACATGATCAGACTTGTGTTTTATAAGGACTCAGCCTACTCTTCAGTGTAAAGATTGGAGGAGGGAGCAAGTCTGAGAAACCAGTTAAAAGAGAAGATGCTCAACATCAGTAATCATTAGGAAAATATAAACCAAAACCGCAATGAGGTACCACTTCACACCCACTAGGATGGATGTAACAACAACAAAACTACAAAAAATAATAAATGTTGGTAAGGATGTGGGGAAATTGGAACCCTCACACATGGCTGCCAGGAATGGAAAACGGTGCAGCCACTGTGGAAAACAGTTCGGCAGCTCCTCAAAAAGTTAAACATAGAATTACAGTATGACCCAGCAATTCCACTCCTAGGTATATACCTAAAAGAACTGAAAATAGAGGCTCAGATTTTTCTACACCAATTTCACAGCAGCATTATTTACAATAGCCAATAGGTGCAAACAACCCAAGTGTCCATCAACGGATGGATGGATAAACAAGAAGTGGTATATCTATACAATGGAATGTTAGTCACCAATAAAAACAAACGGAGGACAGATATATGCTACAACATGGATGAACCTTGAAAACATTACGCTATGAAAAAAGCTAGACACAACTGCTCCATATGGTATGAGGCCATTTACATGAAATACCCAGAACAGGCAAATCCATAGAGAGAGAAAGCAGATGAGTTGTTTCCAGGGGGTGGAAGGCAGCGGGTATGGGGAGTAACTGCTTAATGGGCATGGGGCTCCTCTTAGGGTGATAAAAAAGTTCTGAACCTAGACAGTGGTGATGGGTGCACAACACTGAATGTACGTACTGCCACTGGGTTGTACACTTTAAAACAGGTAAAATGGTAAATTTTACCACAATTAAAAAACAAACAAAAACAGACATTGTGTCAATGAGTTGGAGGCCTTGCAAGTCCCAGTAGCATTTTTTCCTTCTTCCTCTTTATCCACCAAACCCCAGACAGTTTAGCTGGTGGTTTTCTTACCTTTGCTTTCTCAGGAGAAGAACCAATCATATGCAGGTACCCCTGCCGAGACCCTGGCCAGCTATAGTCAAATGGGCAGGGGCTTGAGCGCCCTCTGGTGGGCAATCGGAGAGCAACCCAATTCTAACTTGACCGTAAGACGTTTGTGCTCACAGCCCAGTGCACTCGATGGTTGTGCTCAGGATACTGCTCTCCCACCCCAGAATTTCTCTTTCTTCACTAGAGCCCCCGGAGAATTGACCTGGGCGCCTGTTGTGGATGAAAATGTATAAACCATATAAACACAGGCAAAAAAACACTTCTTCCCTTACTAATTCACTGACATCATCCGCTCAGAAATTATTCCCAAGCAAGTTCCGGCCTGGCCCAATGCGCTACCCCCAATGACCTTGCGGTCCACAAGGCGAGCCGGTAAACCAGCAGCTCCAAGTAGAGAAGGCAGAGAGTGGTAAAGACTAGACGAAGGTGAGAGCAGAAAGCTGGCGGAGGACCCAGAGCAGGGGACCCAATGCCAACCTAGGAGACCAGGGAGGCCAGCGAAGGTAGGTGGCCTTTGTCTGAGCTCAATCTGAAGGGGGAGGGGGAGAGTTCTCCGGGTATAAGGGACACTCCTCATTGTTCCCCTGGTTCCTGCGCTTCCTCTCTCTTCCTCCCTCCCTGTCATGAGGAGCCTCCAACTCACCACTCCTTCCCAGGAGCCCTTCCCAGCAAAGCAGGGTGGCGGGTCCCACCTCCCCCATCTTGTACGGTTCTTCCTACCCAGCTCGTGCCCGCGGCCTGGCTATCGAACGCTTGCATTCTGAATCCTGCGTTCCACTTTCCATCCTGGATCGACCTCTTACCTCCCAAGGGACGTTTAAGCAAAACCCCTGGCCTTCACTCCCAGGGCCCCGCTGGCAACTGCCCCCTCCTCGCAGCAGCTGTACATATGTGCACTTACAAGATAGACCTCTAAGCAAGATTTCATGGGTGATGGGGGAGGGGAGCAGGCTGTGCTTTTTTTAAGAAAAGTTTGCAATGCGTTGTGTGCGTTCTTCTGACTGGCCTTCAGGGCACGGGGTCCCGGCCGCAGCCCGGCTCCGCGCGGTCAGGTATCCCTGCAGTCCTCCAGGGCCTCTAAGACCGTGTCCACCACCACCCACCCCCGCCACCCCGCGGAGCCACAGGAGATTTTCCGCGGAGAGGTCAAACCGGCTGCCCCAGGACTCCGCGCGCGAGACTCCGCGGGATCAGAGCAGGGAGAGCCGGCCCGCGCCGAGGGGGACCCGGGCAGCCTCGCGGTCGTTTTCTTCCCGCCCTGCAGTGAGCGGACCGGCCGTCAGGGGCAGCAGGGGGCCCAGGCTGGCGGCCAGTGCCTCGTAATGGCTTCTCACGCCCACAGCGCTGGCCTCAGGGCCCTGAACGCGCAGGCCCGGCCTCCCCGCTCCGTCTCACCTCGAGGCCAAAACGGGGTCCCAGGGCGAGAAGGCGTGCGCCCAAGGCCGGCGGGGAGGGAGGCGGCAGGTAGAGGCCGCCACCCGTCTGCCAGTGCCGCGCGCCTGTGGCCCAGGGCGGGGGTGGGAGGGTGGAACCCAGAGCCTCGGGTCGCCGCCTGGAGCACATGGGCCCTGGGCGCCCGGGCCACGCACGGCTGACAGACGCGCCAAACCTGTGGCAGGACGATCCCTTACCGTGGCGGGCTGAGGAAACCAGCCGGAAGAGGCGCGTGCGCCTGTGCTTCCGGGAGGGCTTCTTGGAGGCTGGCTCAGGCTGAGCGTGGGTGGGATTTCAGTGGCCGGGAGGAGGTGGGGGCCACGCTTCAGGAGCACTGGAACCTCCCAGGCTCTGGCCTGCGCGTTCACGGGCTGGCGAGCGATGGGAGGGAAAGCCAGAGCCGGAGGGACGGTCAGGCCGCGGGCAGCCCAGGAGCAGGCGCAAAACGCAGGGCCCCGCAAAGGGGACTCAGACCAGGCGGAAGCCTCAGGAGACACGTGAAGTGTTGGATTTGCTGAGACCACGTGGTCTGTGGTGTGAATGGGGCCTGAGAGCAGGCGGAAGGGGCTGTGAGGAGCTCGCCGAGGGGAGATGTGGCCGAGGTTACCCCATCTCAGGTTCCCTGGGACTTGGCAAACCCCGGCCCGTGGAAGGGCGTGCAAATGTTCAACTGAATTGAATGGACTGTGTAAGGGAAGGGGTGTCCTCAGTTCCTTGTCAGGAGAAAGGATAGCATACAGGGTGGGGCTGTGGTCTGGGGAGAATGGAGACCTAAGAGGCAGAGAGGACAGAAGAGCGTCCAGGTGCCTCTCTTCAGAACTTCCAGACCCATCACCAGGAGAGGGCTGCCAGCCCAGGGAGAGCTGTGCTGAGTCTCTCGTCCCCGCACATGACACCCAAGCCCTGTCTCCACCCACCCACGGACCCTCCCAGCTGTGTTTGGACCTCTCTCACTAGGCTTCCTGGTCCTGCTGGGGCCCCGCAGCAGCCGCGTTTTCCACTGAGCCTGTTTCCCCTCCTGACCTGGATAGGGCAGGATCAGATGTTCTCTGAGGCCCCTTCCAGGGTGACAGGCCAGGGTGGGAGGGTGCCCTGTGCTACAGGGACAGAACATGCTGACCTGGACTGAGGGAGAAACTTACTTTAATCCTGACCCTTCCAGGCTCATGGCTCCCTTTCAGAAAAGAGGTGCCTTTGTGAGGGGAAAAGGGTATCCAGAGCCATGGCTCCTCTTTGTCCTTCCTCATAAGGCCTCCACTGAATCCAGGCAGCTCTTGGCTGGAGTAGTGAACATCAAGACTACAGGGTGTCAGGAATCCTGGGCCATGGGACCACGTGACTTCATGAGACTTTGCAGGTATCTTCCTTCTTCACCCTCATATCCTTGGGATCTGAACAGAAGGACCTGCTGTGGACAGTAACAAAGCTACAGAGAGGGAGAAGACCCTCAGGGACCGACTGGGTGAGAAGGGTGTTGATCCCTGGGACTGGCCCCCACCCTGCACTGAGAAAGAGCCTGAGACCCAGAGGCCAAGGTCACACAGGACATTGGTGGCAGATCTGGAACATCTGGTCCTGTCCTCAGTAGTTCTCAGCCCTCCTAGAGCCCTTGCCTTGGTCCTGCTGCAGCAAACAAACTGCCAAACCCCACTGGGAGCCAGGACAGCAGGACTTCCAGTCCCCATCTTCCCTGTCACATCTGGAGACCATGTGGAGGTGATTCATGATCTAGGAAGGTTGGGGTAAGCCATGGCCTTCTGACCTCTCCTCCAGCCTGGGTAATGGACCACCTCAGCCACTGATTTGCTGTGTGACCAGGGGCAGTGCCATCCGTCTCTGGTCTTCAGTTTCTCTATAAGTAAATGAAGGACTTGGACCCCATGGCCCAGGGCACTTCTGGGTCTCTTTGTATGGTCTGGAGCTGCTCATAGGAGCAGGGCCAGATGGTCAGGGGGAAGGACTCTGCTCCCTCCTCTCTGTTCTGGGGGCTCCAGGATCTGCCTCCACCCATATGCAGGTGGGGTGGGGGGAATGTCACTTACACAATGGCCCTGGACACTCTGCTGAGGTCCTATACCGTATCAGTAGCTTTCTGACAGGAGTGGCTCCTTTGAGGTACGCCAAGACAGCATTCCCAGCCAACATGGGCCTCCCGAGCTACAGAGAGCACAGCAGCAGGTATGGGGAAAGGGGCGCTGTGGGGATACGCTGTGTGTCTATAAGAGGGTCTCTGTGTTTGTCTTGTCAGTGGGAGAGAGGTTGGAGGGCTTCCTGTGTGTGACTGTATGCTTGTTTTAAATTTTTACTCCGTAGAGTACTACTGAGACTGAACATCTTCCTTTATTAGTCATTTTTATATCTTCTTAAAAGCTGCTTGCCATTTTCATTTATTTTTCTCATAATTTAAGACCTCTTTGTATGATACTTTTATATCACAAGTTTTACAAAGGTATTTCCACTTTTTGTGCTTTATCTTTTAAACTTATTTGGGGTTATTTAAAACAAAAACATAAATATTTCATTTTGAAGTCAGTTTATCAATATTTTCCCTCATGGTTGGTTTCTGGCTTTCATCTGATGCTTAGAAAGCTTTTCTCCATAGCATGAAAATAAAAAGATTTACTCATATTTTTTCCTTAAGGAACTCTTTATTGTTTTTCCTCTTTACAAAAGTGATGCATGCTTGTTGTCAAAAGTAAAAGGGCAATAAATTAATTTAGGTAGGTAGTATCTTTATGAGTTTTTCTATCTAAGAACAAGGTATCACTCTCTCTCCCCCCATTTATTTAACTTTCCTTTTGTGCCCCTCAGCAGAGATTTATAATTTCTCCACATAGGTCCTAGTAAGTTTATATCTAGAAAATCAACTTTTCTTGATGCTGTTGGGAATGAGATATTCTCTTTTCATTATATTTTCTATTGGTTGTTGGTATAAAACAAACCACTTATTTTTGGATGTTAAAACTGGTTGTCATTCTTGATCTAAAATTGAATAAAATGGAAAAGATTTGTTTCCTTGTGAAGACTCTGCTATATCCATTTCTCTCTCAGGGTTTTCCACCAGGGTGAATCTGAGGATACTTGATCTAGTTCAGCATTAACCTTGACAGTTTTCTACATCCTTATTAGGATTTTCCTTCACTATGGACACTCTGATGCTGACTAAGTTGGAAGCTAAACCTGAAGGCTTTCCCACACACATTACACACATAGGGTTTCTTCCAAGTATGGACAGTCTGATGTATGATACAGTCAGAACTATAGCTGAAGCCTTTGCCACACTCCACACATCTGAAGGGTTTCTCCCCAGTGTGGCTTCTCTGATGCCGAATTAAATGGGCATTAACATGGAAGGCTTTTCCACACTCCTTACATTGAAAGGGTTTCTCTCCAGTATGGATTCTCTGATGTACAATATAGTCAGAACTACAGCTAAATGCTTTCTCACATTCCATACATTTGAATGGTTTCTCCCCAGTGTGTATTCTCTGATGCCTAGTTAGTTTGGCATTGATGCTGAAGGCTTTCCCACATTCCTTACACTGATAAGGCTTTTCTCCAGTGTGGATTCGGTGATGATCAAGCAGGTTTCTTTTAGAAGTAAAACATTTCCCACACTCATTACATTCAAAGGGCTTCTCCCCAGTGTGAATCCTCTGGTGCTGCATTAGTTTTGCATTAACGTTGAAGGCCTTTCCACACTCATTACACTCATAGGGCTTCTCCCCGGTGTGGATTCTCAGATGCTGCCGAAGCTGGGAGTTACACCTGAAGGCTTTCCCACATTCTTTACACTCATAGGGTTTCTCACCCGTGTGGATTCTCTGGTGCTGGATTAACTTCCCCTTGACGCCAAAGGCTTTTCCACATTCAGTACACTCATACGGTTTCTCCCCTGTGTGAATTCTTTGATGCTGAATGAGTTTTGCATTATTACTAAAGGCTTTTCCACACTCCTTACACTGATAGGGTCTCTCTCCAGTGTGGATGCTCTGATGCTGCCTAAGCTGGGAGCTGCACCTGAAGCCTTTCCCACACTCATTACATTCATAAGGTTTCTCTCCAGTGTGGATCCTCTGATGTTGAATTAATTTTGCATTCACATTGAAAGCTTTCCCACAGTCATTACACTCGTAAGGTTTCTCTCCAGTGTGGACTCTCTGATGTGTGATATATGCAGAACTGCAGCTAAAGCCATTCCCACACTCCTTGCACTGATAGGGCCTCTCTCCTGTATGGATTCTCTGATGCCTACTCAGACTCCCATTAACGCTGAAGGCTTTCCCACACACCTTACACTGATAGGGCTTCTCCCCACTGTGGATAGTCTGATGTGTGATATAATGGGAACTGTAACTGAAGCTTTTTCCACACTCTACACATTTGAAGGGCTTCTCCCCACTGTGAAGTCTTTGATGCCAAATTAATTTTGCATTAACGCTAAAGGCTTTGCCACACTCCTTACGCTGATTGGGCTTCCCCCCAGTGTAGCTATCTTGATCCTGATTAAGTTGAGAGTTACACCTAAAGCTTTCCACTAATTCTTCACATTTGAAAGGTCTTTCCCCAGAATTTATTATTTCATGTTGAATAAGTTTTGTGTCAAAGCTGAAGGCTTTCTCCAATCCTGTACACTCAGGGGACTGCTCTCCAGTGGAGATGGTATGACACTGATTCAAGTTTGGACTTTGCCTAAAGAAACACTCCTCCATGGGGCTTATATTGTCTTTCACTGTCCCATCAATGACACTCCTGTTTTCTTTCTCCATACTTCCTACTGAGTGGACTTCCTGCTGTTTCTCTAGAATATAAGTTTCTGAAAAGTCTGTTTCCTGGGAAGAGTTCCTTTGAAGTTCAAATGATGTATTATGTTTTTCTTCATACATTTCCTCTGTCAAATTATTGTCAGTCTGGATATCAATATTTACTATAAAAAACAGAAAACATAAAATATCATGTAAGAACCATGTTAGAAAAAAAAAGAACTGTGATAGAAAGAAAAAAGGATCAGGGTAATCAAGGGGGGGGGTGCTCTTTAAAATCACCAGACTAGGTCAAAGAATCTAAGGTTCATCCATAAGGTGGAATAACATGCAGCTGTTATAAAATGAAATAAATCTATATGTACTGTCATGAAAAGATGTCAAAGACACACTGTTAAGTAGAAAAACAAGTTGAGAAATGGTATGTAGAGTATCTTCCATTTGTGCAAAGGAGAGTAAAAAGGGCTGACATAAACACATATATTTGAAAATGCCTAGAAAACTACTGCAAGAATACACAAGAAACTGAGCAAACTGGCACAGGAAGTTTGGGAGACTTCCCCACTGCTCCCACTTTATGCACTTTTTATACTGTTTTGAGCATGTACCAATATTACAAATTTTAAAGTAATGATTGTAAAAGATCACCAGTCTCTAAACCAATAACCAGTAACAAGAAGGTTAAAAGTGACGCAGTGGAACAAAATTCTAGGTCTTATCTGCCAGATCAGCATTCTTTCCATCACACCATACTTTACTACACTCTTCAGTTTCTATTAATAAAAATGGAAACTGCTTAAGAAGGAGAAGGCACAGAATCCAACAACATGTGGCAACAAGGGATGGCAGGTATTAGCACTAGGAAGCAAATGGGAACAAATCTTGTTTATTTTCTTAGAACTTAAACTCTAGGCTTTCCAAAACTTCTCCTTTAACTTCTTTTTTCTCTACTTCAGAAAGGCTCTGTTCAGGCCCATTTGATCCCTTTGATCCCATCTCTTCCCACCCCTCCAGAACACTGCAGCATTCTCCTTGCCTTTCCTTCTACCTCTTCCCTCAATCCTAAAATTGGTCACTCCCTAAAATTCTTTCTATAATCTTATTAGTCTTTCTATAATCCCATAGTCCTAGTAGAACCAATGATCTCTACATTTATTCTCAAATTTCTCAAAATTGGCCCCAAAATGCTTCCTTTATTTTTTCATCTCTCATCTCTCCTCAGCCACATGTAATATGCCCCCTACCCCAGTATTTCATTATAATTGTCCTCAACAGACCCAAATGACCTGGACTTCCCTAGCAACCATTTTCAAAATAATATTGGTCTTTTCCTGATTATAGAAATAATATTCATCTGTAGTATCAGAAACTTACAAAGAAAAAAATTCAAATTACCTGGAAAATTTTTTTTAAAAATCAACTCTGCTGACATGCGTCTTGTGCCCTGTGATTTCCCCTTCTTCCTGCCTAGAACCCATATGATTCCTGACCCCAATTAACCTACATATACTGACTAGATGAATGTTTCTATCCTCACCTGACATCATGATGGGTTGTTCAAAGACTTCAGGACTGTCTGTTGCCTACAGAATGAAATCCAGACTTCTTTGACTAAGAATCTCCACAATATCACTTTCATCCCCCTCTATATGTCAAGCACTTTAAGCTCTCCATTTCCAAAACATGTCTTCCTTGGTCAGTGAACATCTGGTTGAATGATTACAAGGAACAAAAAGCCACTGAAACCATCTTTTAAAAAAAGAGGATTCATCAAAAGCATGCAAGAGTATCTTATGGACCCCAAAGGCAGGAAGTAAAGCCGGGCCTCATGGGAGATGGGAAATCACCTGGCAGCTACTCTGTGTGAGCCAATGAGAACCTCACTATTTCAAGAGTGGTCTGGGAACCAGAAGCACTGGCATTACCTGGGAACTTAACAGAAATGCAGAATCTTGGCCCTGCCCCAAACTAACTGAATGACAATCTGCACATCTGCAAGATGCCCAGGTGATGCATTTGTTCATATTTTGAGAAGCACCAAATTGACAGCATTACTTCCTCCCACCTTATTTCCTAGAGCTTATTATATATAGATTTCTCCCCACCCAAATAATAATAATAATAGTAATAATAATAATAAAAACAGAATTTAACTGAGCACACACTATAAGCTAGGCACTTGGTACATGTTATCTCATTTTATCATCAAACCTAGTACCATTACCTCATTTTGTAATTATTACTCCATTTTCAAGGGTGAGAACACTAACTCTTAGAGAATGCAGATAACTGACCTGCTCAAAGTCACACAACTAAGAAGTAGCACAGTTGGGATTGGAACTCAGAAAGTCTACTCCAAAGTCTAAGTAAAAAAACTTTTAATTCTGTACACTTCACATTAAGTGGACAGTGCTTAGAAAGTAGCAAGGACCCAAAGAAAGTACTGAATCCATTCATTTTGTCTGAGAAAGGTAGCATTCCAAAATTAGGATTGAAAATAATTACAATAAAGCATTTGAAAAAAAGATCTCTTCTTGGAATTAGAAAGAAATAGCAAACTATGAAAATAGTCAGAAAGGTCTCAACTGTTGCTATCTCTAGAAATCATCAAAAATTATTTAAATGGGGCTTCCCTGGTGGCGCAGTGGTTAAGAATCCACCTGCCATAGTAGGGGATACAGGTTCGAGCCCTGGTCCGGGAGGATCCCACATGCCGAGGAGCAACTAGGCCCGTGTGCCACAGCTACTGAGCCTGAGCTCTGGAGCCTGCAAGCCACAACTACTAACCCCATGTGCCAAAATTACTGAAGCCCGTGTGCCTAGAGCCTGTGCTCCACAACAAGAGAAGCCACCTTAGTGAGAGGCCTGTGCACCGCAGCCAAGAGTGGCCTCCACTCTCTGCGACTAAAAAAAAGAAAGCCTGCGTGCAGCAACGAGGGCCCAACGCAGCCAAAAGTTAATTAATTAATTTTTAAAAATTTAAATGTTACTCTGTACGGTTAGCCAATAAATGTGGCACTTTTATATGTTGCTAAAGCTGACTTTCTTCCTAAAGGATTACTTTTTCCAGCATAATGGGCAATGTGTGCCTCCTTACCAGTCCAGAGGCCCTGGTGGCCTGTGCCTGTTCCAGAGGTCAGTGGAGATGGGCCCTCCAGCTCACCTCCTCCCTCCAGCTGTGAGATCACAGTAGGTTTGAGAAGGGGAAATCCTGTTTTGGGGAAAGGAAATAGGAAAGATAGGTGAATAATCTCCCACAGCTGATTTCCTAAACCTCTTCTCAGATTGTGTCAGCAATGGGGAGGGAAGGAAAGAGCCCCAGAGGGTCCCGTGCCTAAGAACTATGGGAAAGTGGCGGGGGGGTGGGAGGAAGAAGCTTGAGAAGATGCGGGAGGAGTTGGGGAGGGCCCAGACTGTGAGACCTCATGCAGGGCAAAGAGGGAGATTCTGCCTAAAGGGATAGGTACCATTTTTTGACCAGGGCCTAAAATATTACAAGTACACCGAGATCCTTGGAAACACTCAAGATATCCAGGTAGGGTGAGGGGGAACCTGAAGGTAATGCTGTAGAACAGGAAGTTACTTTTTTTCCACGCTGTGTCCAAAACACAGCCTCTATCGGGTGGATCAAGAGTGCACAACAGTCCCAGTAAAGTCCTATATTGGCCCAAAAAGGGCTTGGGGTTCACCCCTCCCAGCAACCCCGGGTCTAGGGGATTAGGAATCAGCCCCTGAGGTTCCCACTCGGTGAAGGATTACCAGAGGCCCCACCTGCAACCAGTAAGGGGAAAGGAAGCCAGGAAACCCTAATCAGCAGAGTCTGAGTCCCCGGGGGAGAAAGGCCTTACCCAGGGAGGCCACATTCCCATAATTCTCCAGCATCACATCCCTGTACAGAGCCCTCTGTGCAGGGGACAGGCCATCCCACTCCGTCTGGGTGAAGTACACAGCCACGTCCTCAAAGGTCACCGACTTCTGAAACAACAGGTTCCTGCTGCCCTAGGGGCCAATTCCATGGCTCATGCCCTAGGTGAGGGGCAGAGGGCAGTATGAGGGCTTGAGGAGGGGCTTGTGAAGAGCACAAAATTAATAACAGGGGGAAAGATTTGAGAAAAACACTTGGAAGGGAAAGCATGGAATATCAGACCTGGCTCACAGCAGAGAAACCTCATGCCATATTTCACACTTACAAAGGATGACATAAGTTGAGATGAAAGAAAAACACCTCCCATGACCAAGTTCCCCTAACACAACTGCTTTATTTCAGTCAGGCCGTGCCCTCACTGGGGGAAGTAGCTCTGGACCCACCCACAGGCTTTCTCACTTCCTCGCCCTCGCCCTCACCCTCAAACCTCAAGCCACGCCCAAAGAACAGCCATGGCTTCCATCTCACCCAGCCCCACCTGATTTCTGTCATAGACCCCCCTACAAAAGGCTGCATAGCCTCCGCTCCAGCGCCTTCAGCAGAGGAAGCTCAGTGCTGCCTAGATCGGCTGGGCACCGTGGAGGTGGAGGGAGGGGTGAGAGCAGGCAGCCCATCCTGCTTGCAAATGGCTCTCGCCAAAAACCCATTTTCTGTTACCCTCTCCCAGTCAAGCCTCATCCTGTCCAACTTCACCCAAGACTTCACTGTCTCTCCAAGGAGGTTTGGGAAAGAAGGGAGGTCAGCCATCTTTTCAGCTGCTCCTCTGCATCACTGGGCACTCGGCGCCCAGCACAGGCTCCACCATCAGGGCTGATGGCCGAGCGCTCCCAGGGCCACGCCCTCCCCTCCGGGCAGCTGCCTCTTCTGGCTGCCCTCGCTCTACCCACCTCGGCCTTCTGTAACAACCTTGGGGACACACTGGCGGCGATTTGCCTCTCAGCTGCTCTCTGCCAGGACCTGTCTTGCTTGATTCTACGGGCCTCCACCCATCAACAATTCTAGTCCAACTTGTGGGCACTTCATTGTGTGACTCGGATAAGACAAGGAATTCTTGGTACAAAATGAAATGCCTTCGCTGTCGCCCACCATCCCCTTTTAGCCCACGACTGGTGCCTCCTCCTTAATTCAAACCTCAGCTGGGGTCACGCATCACCATCCGCGCAGGAAAGAAACCTGGGGATTCGTTCCTGACTCCTCCCTCCCCCTTACCCCACCCCAATCTTTTGACTCTCCCTCCTAGAGAGTTTTATGTTAAGCATTACTTGAATTGGGTCTCCCTCTTTAGCAACTACTTGCCTTAATGAAGCCTATGTCACCTAGACCAATAGGACTCTTTCTGAAGTGGTCACCTTGCTTTTAAACCCCCCCTCAAAATTATTCCCCACACAGGCATCAGAAACCTGACCACGTTAACTTCACTGGCTCCATACGTGTCATAGGACTGAACAGTTGAGTCACACAATGACAAGTCACTTCACTCCCCTTTGCCTTTGTTTCTTTTGTGGTAGAATGAACGCAGCACAGCGCCTATCTCCCAGGGCGGCTGTCAGGACTGAGTGATCCATGTAAAGTGCTTAGTATGGTGCCTGCGGCATAGTAAGCCTCAAATGGTGTAACTAGAGTTACTGGGACTATGATTATTCCCAAACTGTAGCCCATGGAGGTCCATGGATGAGCATCAGTGGGGTCCATGAAATCCCTGAAATCGTATGGAAATTTTCGTTTGCATGTTATTCTGGGGAGAGGATCCAGAGACCTAAAGCTTGGCCACTGCACCCCAAGCCCTGAAAGCCTCTCCAGGACACAATGAGACACAGGACTTTCTGTCTTTTTTCCCTCCCTTGATCCCACTCTCCTTATGTCCCCTTCCCCTGGAATTAGAGGCACAGCCATTCTTTATGTGGATCTGGTCCTGCTATTCCTCTTTATCTATACCCCCCTCCCTGGAATCCTAGTCCCCTGCTATCTTCTTCCATTCATGGGCAGCTTCCATGTCTCTCATTCACCAAAGCCCTCTGCTGGGAGAGCAAAGCAAACTGGTGTGCAGAAGACTATATTTCTGCCTTCCAGACACTTCTGTCTTGCCTGTCCTGGTCTCTGGCCCCTATCCCTCCATATCATCGCTCTTCCCACAAGCTCCAGTCTGGCAGGCAGAAGCATGGAGGGCCCCTCCAGCTTTCATAGAAAGGCTCACCAGATTCCCTTCTCAGTTTTCTTCAATGTGAAACTGCTCAGAGGAAGAGCTGAAGGACCCACAGCTCACCTGGGGCCAGGCTGTCAGAAGCATGGCTGCCATCACCTGGTCTCCCTCTCAGAGAAGGACTGGAGCTGAGGGAAAACAGGGGGACAGGTGTGAGACAAGCCACCCCCACCACGAACAATACAGCCCCTCACAGAAGATCTGAGATGCAGGCAGCCAGCATCCAGACAGAAGTGCAAGCAGGAGCTGCCATGGGAAGAAAGGAGTGATCTGTTCACTGGCTCTGTGCCCAGGGCTCCTCCTGGCCATGACACTGACACTCACTGCCACGGACCCTAGGATTTTTACAATTCTGGACACATATCATACACACACACACGAGTGTGCATAAAATGCAGAGTCTAAAGAATAATAAAACAAAGACTCGTGTAGCAACACGATGCTCTAAACGAGCATCCCTCTCTATTATACTGCAAGAGAAGCCAGCTGGACGGGCTGCAGCCCCAGCACATAGGCCTGAGTCAGGCCCCAGGGAGGCACCTCCTGGAGAAAGGGACAGCAGCTCCCTCCCATAATGCCCGTTCCCTCACACAGCTGACTGCCCTCAAGAGTCCTGATACCTCTGTAGAGATCTTGGGAGGTTAGGCTCCTGCCCAGCCCAGGCTTACTGTGAGGAAGCTAGGCCACAAGTGAGGTACCGGATGGCTCCTCATACCTTCCAGCCTTCTGATGGCAAAGAAGCCAAGGGCTCAGCTGCCTGAGAGAGGGGGTCACTATAGCATCCCGTCCCTGGCCCCATGACCCAGCACTCCTTGTTCATTGTATTCAAGACCACATGGACCGGTTATTTTCTGATTTTTAGTGCTCCCAAAGTCAGTCTTGAAATTTTATATTTTCCTAAAATATTGTCTATATCTTCCAGAATTTAAACTTGAGTGTAGAATTATGGGAAACAGTGGCTCATGCTTTTTTTTCATTTCCTCCATACCTTGAGGTATACCTTGCTTTTCCTACTTCTTCTTTGAATATATATGCTCTCTAGACCTTTTAGCCTTAGTTAATGTTATGGACTGAATGTGTCCCCCCAAAATTCGTATGTTGGAGCCCTAATTTCCAATGTGACTGTATTTGGAGACAGGACCCATGAGGAGGTAATAAGGTTAAACAAGGTAATAATCTGATAGGGCGGGTACCCTAGTAAGAAGAGGAAGAGTCTTCCAGAGCTGTCTCTGCTGTGAGGACACAGTGAAGGCAGCCACCTGCAGCCTCGCCAAGAACCACATCGTCTGGTACCTTGATCTTGGACTTCCAGCCTCCAGAACTGTGAGAAATAAATTTCTGTTGTTTAAGCCAGACAGTGTATGATATTTTGTTATGGCAGCCCAAGCAGACTAATAACATTAGGCTGAACCATGGTTTATCTAGTTTAATGTTTTATTTTCAAAAAACTAGCTTTTCTATTTAGAACACCACTCCCTTTTCTACCTGTTTGTTTGGTTTTATAAAATTAATTAACTTATTTATTTAGTTTTGGCTGCGCTGGGTCTTCGTTGTTGCGCTCAAGCTTTCTCTAGTTGCGGTAAGCAGGGGCTACTTTTCGTTGTGGTGCCTGGGCTTCTCCTTGTGGTGGCTTCTCTTGTTGTGGAGCACAGGCCGTAGGCACACGGGTTTCAGTAGTTGTGGCACACAGGCTCAGTAGCTGTGGCTCACAGGCTCTAGAGCACAGGCTCAGTAGTTGTGGCGCACAGGCTTAGTTGCTCCGCGGCATGTGGGATCTTCTCAGACCAGGGCTCGAATCCATGTCCCCTGCACTGGCAGGCGGATTCTTAACCACTGTGCCACCAGGGAAGCCCCCTCTACTTGTTTTAAATTAAACTCTGCTTTTTAAAATTTGTTTTTTAGCTCTGTAAGAGACACCTTATGTACCTCACCAAATCCTCTTGTCCACTCTTAGTCCACTTCCAGAGGCTTTGACCAGCTCTGCACAAGTACAACCTACAAATGCCTCCTCAAGGGTCTACACCACACATGCCTGGCTCCTGCCCTAGGGCTTCTCTGTCCTGTGTGGGACATCTGCGGACACCTGCTGGGTCCTGAAGGATAGGGGAGTTAATGCCTGTGATGCTACCACTGACCAACATGAGACAGAGGTCAGTGGATAAACGTTTCCAGCTTTAGTCCCCCATGTGGGCAGCCATGAGATTCCAAGGCTCCTCAAATATCCTGCAAGTCAGAGCACCAGTCGCCTGTGGAGGGGCCAGCCTGACAGCACATCCTTGTATTGGCTGTCCCTCCTTCTCCATTGCACTCTCCTTGTCTTTCACTTTGCCCCTGGGACTACATTCCCAAATAAACTGGCCGCACACAAATCTCTGTCCTATGTTCTGCTTTCGGGGGAAGCTAGACTACAAAAAGCTTTTTTCTACCTTCTTGAGGCTACATGATTCATTCATTTTCATTCTTGCTGTGTAGCAATCTAAACCTATAAATGTTCCTCTGAATACATTATTCCCTACATTCCAGAGGCTTTTCATATTTCATGTTTTAATTACTATTTTATAACTCGTCAGCAACTGTGTTTTGTCTCTGGACAAAGAACTGTTCAGGATAATTTGTTGTTGTTCATTTATTCTCTGGCTTTATTGCATGGTGTTTAAGTAACCTGATCTATTTACTTCTGCTTTACAGATTTTTAAAGGTTTTCTTTTGTGGCTGCAGTGTCCATTTTAAAAATATTCCATGGATGCTTAAAAAGAAAACTTATTCCAACATGGATGGACCTAGAGATTATCATACTAAGTGACGTAAGTCAGAAAGAGAAAGACAAATACCATATTATATCACTTATATGTGGAATCTAAAATATGACACAAATGAATTTATCTGTGAAAGAGAAACACAGACATAGAAAACAGATTTGTGGTTGCCAAGGGGGAGGGCGGTGGAGGAGGGATGGACTGGGAGTTTGGGACTAGGAGATGCAAACTATTATATGTAGAATGGATAAACAACAAGGTCCTACTTTATAGCACAGGGACCTATATTCAATATCCTGTGATAAACCATAATGGAAAAGAATATGAAAAAGAATGTGTGTATATATATGTGCATATACCTATATAAATGAATTACTTTTATGTACAGTAGAAATTAACACAACATTGTAAATCAACTATACTCCAATAAAATAAATTTAAAAAAAGAAAACTTATCCTGTGATGGAAGAACATATAATCTCTCTGAATCTAATAAATCAACTCTACCAATTTTATTATATAGATTTTTCTCCATAACCCATGATTACTTTTACCTAATTGTTTAGAGAGCCAGTAAAGAGTGAACTCTCACAAAACACTGAGCCCTTATGTATCATGGGAAAAGCCTTTCAAATCTTTAAGAAATGAATAATTCTAACACTATTTAAACTGTAGCAGAGAACAGCAAAGTAAGTTTCCCAGACCTTTTTATGATGCCAGCAAAATATGGATACAAAAACCATAAACAAGTCTCATTTATGAATACTGATGCAAAAATCCTAAATATTGAGGACTAGACTCCAGTAGTTCCTTAATGTGACGTATCATGACTAAGGGGGATCATCCTATGAATGCAAGTAAAGTTCAATATTAGCACAGATTGTACTTTCCACATTAATAAATCAAAGAAAAACATACTCTCCATCTCAGTGGATGTCAAAAGTGTAGGATAAATTCAATATTCATGCCTAAATTTTAAAACTTATACCCTAGGGAAACTCTCATATGTAGGTGATATACATACAAAATTATTATCAGCAGTATTTTAATAGCAAAAAATTGGAAACAACTCACATGTCCACTGAGAATACATAAATAAGCTGTCATACCATTTTTACAATGGAACATTACCCAGTAGCAAAAATGAACGACTCACAGCTACACACAAAATATGGATGAATTTAGGAACATTAATATTGAGTTATGCAAGTCCCAGAAGACTACAGACACCATGATGCCATCTTCATAAAGCTCAAAAACAAAATTAATCACATTATTTACAGACACATGTATATATGATAAAATTATTTTTAAAAATATGATTAACACAAATATGATATGTGTTATCAAAAATCAAAAATATGATTAACACAAAATTCAAGAGAGCTGTTACCTCTAGGGGTGAGAATGTGGGAACTGGGTTGGGGAGGAGCACACAGATGCAGCCGTATGGGCAGTGCTCTTCTTAATGGTGTGGTGTGTTTAATGCGTACTCACATCACCACTATGCTCCATAAATGCCATGCTAGATGCATAACATTTAAAATATACATACTTATCTCTACGATATGAAATGATTTTCAGTGTGCAAAAGGTAGTGTGCTATCTTCTGTGTAAGAAAAAAAGGGAGTATAAGAAAATACATGTGTATCTGGTGATTTGTGCAAAAAGAAACAGAAGGAAAAACAAGAAACTAAGGAGAATAGGGGCCTCAGGTGTGGATGGGAAGTAGGTGAAAGGAACCTGGGAACTGAAACAGGATGGAAGGAAACAGTGCAGAAGGGATGAGAAGGAAATGATACTTCCCTGTGCCTTTTTGTTCTGACTTTCATAACCACAGTAATGTTTCACAAATCTATACCTATATTTATCTATCTATCTATCTATACATATGTATAGATAGATAGACAGAATGGGATGGGGGGGTGACGACGTCCAAAAAATACAAACAACAGTAAATAAGCCTAACTATACCACAGCATAACCACAGTGAAGTGATGGGAAAGAAAAGAACTAAGTAACTCTGCAAAACAGTATTTTAACTAAATTCTCTAAGGCTAAAAAGACCTGTAGCCAAAGACTTCTTGAGGTTGCATGATTTTTAAAATCTATTTTCATTCTTTCCTATTTGGCAATTAAAACCTATAAGGCCACAAAATTTCCTCTGAATACACTACTAGCCACACGTCATGTTTTCGTTACTGCTTTATAGTATTTTTTTTTGTAAACTTGCTTTCATGAGGGTATGAATGAGTCATTCTGGAACTTTTTGTGTATTCTAGGACTAAGTAAATCAGTATATTCTACATTGTAGAAATCATTCCCAGGTCATTGTCATCCCACCGCCCAAGAGAAACTGGGCCGGGTTACCTTTTGGAACTGACACGGCTCCTGCAGACAGTGCCCTCAAAAGTCGGGCTTCTTCTATAGCCTGGAGGGGCTCTGCTTTTTCTGCTCCCCCACTGGCCTCGATTCACACCCTGAGTTAGGAGGGCGGGGCGCATACAGTCCATACTTGAAATGCATAAAACGTGCAGGTAAAAGCCCCTGCACGACCTCAGCATGTCAAAAGACTCATATCACCTCAGACCGCTTCACGCCTGCAAATATTCTACCCCCCGGCTGCTCCAACACAAGTTCCCAAAAGGCGAGTAGCATCTTCCCAAAAGGGCTAAATGCTCGCGGCTTCGTGGCTGTGGCAGTAACCCGGGCTTCGCCTTCCACGAGACAGAACGTCATCGGCCACCAAGACCAAAGCGGGAGTCGAG
>NW_020185335.1:1968748-2027702 GCF_003031525.2 Neophocaena asiaeorientalis asiaeorientalis | reverse complement strand
AAGGGGCCCCCCCCCCCCCCCGACAGGAAACCCACCGCCAACGCAGGGGGAAGGAGCGTCCCAGCCGCACCCAGAGCCTCGGAACCAGGCACCGCCCCCGCCTCCCGCAGCCCGTACTCACCTCCAAAGCGGGCTGCTCGGCGGCGGGCGGCCGGAAGTGCGTCACCAGGCCCCGGCCGAGCCTCTCTAGGAGCAGCTTCGCTCCTTCTCGGCGGTGCTCTGGCCCCGCCCCCTGCAACCGAAGCCCTGGTACTCCGAAGCCTGGCACCCTTCTCCCCGATGCGGGTCGCAACGAGGAAGCAGTTGCTCCTCGCGGTGAGCTAGGGAAGACAAGAATGCGGCGAGCGCTGGGCCCAAACCATGGGTGGCGCCGGGGATTTGTATCTTAGTAAAGCTGCCGTGCAACCAGATTTGGGAGTTTCCGGACTGGACGCCTGGATCGCATGCTGTCAAACCCAAGGCCCCCTTTCTGGAACAAATATTTCCTAATGACCAGCATACTCTCCTGGCATGAAACTCATAGGTAATGGCTTAGAAGATCATAGACAGTATAAACAACCTGCATTATAAAAAGTAATGTTATGTGCTAACATTTATGTAATAAAGGAGAAATAAAAGGAAAATTATGATTTAAAATATATATTTCAGAACGTATAGGTTTGGTCGTGACTGGTATAGGAGACCTAATAAGTGGTCAGATCATTTGTTCTACACATAGAACGTGCCTGAATGCCACAGTGCTGTATCTCATATTGGTGTTTCAAAAATCACAAGTTGTTATCCAAAATGGTGAGCACAGGGACTTCCCTGGCGGTCCAGTGGTTAGAACTCAGCGCATCCAAGCTGCAGGGGGCACGGCACGAGTTTGATCCCTGGTCCAGGAAGTAAGATCCTGCAAGATGGGCATAAATAGAAAAAAAAAAAAATGGTGATCACAGAATCTTCTCTTGATTATACAGTAGTTATATTTCTGGAGACTCAGTTATGTTAAAACTGTGCAAAGATACACTGTGTTCATCCTGATTTTTTTTTTAAAAAGCTCTAGATTCAGGTAATTTATAAACAGTTTTTACCTATGTGAATGTTCAGCAAGACATATGAAAGTCTGTGAAAACTTTCAATAGACAGGTCTGTCTTGTGCATTGCAGGATTTGTGGTACCACTGGCTCCCATCCAACACCCCCAAATCTTGTGACAAAAATGGCCCCGTAAAATTCCAAAATGAGGCCTGGGGGAGGGGAAAGCACCAAAAGCCACTGGATTGACCACCCTTAAGTTCCCTCCCAACCGTGACCAAGCTGGCCTTTGTTCTTTCAGCTCTGATCCCTCAGTGCTGCTGCACTGGAAGGTGGCCAGCCCTCACTCTCTTCCAGCCTCTTAGCACTCCCATTCTCCTCTCAACTTCAGCCCCACTTGCTGAACATGCTGTTCTCTAAACCTAGAATGTACTTCCCATTCTCACCCTCTGTCTTGACTTGTTACTTGAAGTCTCAGCTCATATCCCATTTACCGTGGGAAGCTAGTCTTCCCTGACCACCCAGAATAAGGCAGGTCCCCAGTCACATGCCAACATCACCCTGTACTTTTCAGTACATGGCACATGTGTAATTATTCAATGGTGACGGTTTATTTAAATCTCTGTTTTCTCTCATCCCTCCAGGGAGCAGGAACTATATCTATCTTGTTCAACACCATTGTCCTCAGCTAGAGCACAAGGCCTGGCACAAAGGAGGTGTGCAATAAACGTTGGTTGCTGACATGATCCAAAGGCTTCAGCCCCAACTCCTGGGTAGAAGCTTTCTTTATTTCTGTGCCACTAGAGGTTAGGGTACGTCTTATGTCTGGGATCATGACACTGACCAGGAACTCATCTCTGCTTTGCCCTGACTCTGATCATCACTGTTGCCCAAAATGAGCACTTTACATGGCTCATCTCCTTCAGATAGGAAAGTGGTCTCATGATTGGGTACAGTGATAGCTGGGGATTACATTGCTCTTGGCAAGAACTGCTGTTTCCACTTCTTCCTAGATTCACAAAGCAGACCTTTAGCTAGGAATGAGGACTTGTCTAAAGAAATAAGGAATTAGATCACAGTGTCACAGAAATGATGGCCCCAAGTGTTGGATCATAAACCAGTTGCCTAATTTTACACACAAAAAAATAAGTCCTCCTAAATAATCATGAATCTTCTACTACTAAGAGTGCTAGGACAGGTGCATGCCAAGTTTCTAAGGCTCTACAGAAGGCCTGCAGAGGCAGAGACCACTCCTCGTCTGCCAACCTCTGTTCTTCCCTTCTTATATGTAACAGAATCTCTAGCAAGGCAAAGACGGTCCAGAAAAAATAACACACTTCCCAGCCGCCTTTATAGTAAAGTGTGGACATGTGAGTAACTTCTAGCAAATGGGCTATAAGAAAAAGCAATGCTTTGGTCTTAAAGAGTAGAGGCATGCTCTCCCTTGCCCCTCAGCCAGGGAATGCTGGCAGGGGTGTGAGCATCTTGGACTATGAATGAGGATGTGGCCCCTGAAGATGACAGAGCAGCCAGAAGGAAGAGTCATGGAGCTGCTATATCAGCCCTAGCAGCCCAAATCCTAGCTAATACCCTTAGAAATAAGGACTGGTGAAAAGAATCACACAATAGTTCAGTGTTCTGCAAGTCCATCTCTATACTGGGCCTATAGCCACTTTTTTTCACACTCAGATCTAAGGCTTATTCTCCTGGACCCTCTGTCCTCGAAATCCCAGGCTTCCCCTGATGGTCTTCTCACATTAAAAAATCTCTTTTGGTGTTTCCAGTTTTAAGATGACAGAGTAAAGATGGTTCTGCCTGTGTCTCCTCTTGAAAATTGTGGGAAAGAAATAAGAGCCTGGTTGGGGTTTATTCCAAGAGTTCAAGGATGTTTCAATATTATAAAATCTTCCTTTATTAATTGATATTGTGAATTAAATTAGCAGATCATTCAACTTACTATGTGGAGAAATATAGTCACATGCCCGGTTTTATGTCAGGTCCCCTGGCTTTACATCAGGTGCCCCAACTTTATGTCGTGTGCCCTGGTTGGTATTTTTTGTTTTTTTTAATAAAACTATTATTATTTGTGGTTAACCAGAATACGTAGATGAAAAAAATAGTCAAAAGGATCTACATACAAGCTAATAGAATTAGTAAATTATTTTAGCTAGGTAGGTCCCTGGGTAGATCAATAAACAAAAATTGTATTTCCATGTACTTACAACAAAAGAATTTGCAAATGAATTTGAAAATGAATTCCATTGTAAGAGCATGAAAAAATATTAAATACCTAGGCATATAAGTATGTCCCCCTTATCTGTGGAGGATATGTTTTAAGACCCCCCAGTGGATGCCTGAAATTAAGGATAGTACTGGACACTATGTATAAAGTTTTTCCTATACATACATACCTATGATAAAGTTTAGCTTATAAATTAGTCACAGTAAGAGATTAACAACAATAATAGTAAAATAGAACAATTATAACAATATACTGTAATAAAAGTTATGTGAAAGTGCCCTCTCTCTCTAAATATTTTATTATACAAATTTAATGCCTTTTCCATCTTTTAACTAAGCACTTATCACACACTGTGGCCGTATCTTTTGCAGCTTGAGGTTCAGCAAAACTAGCACAAATTTCTTTTTCTTTCTTCACAGTTTCATAGAACATTTGTTCTTACTAGTTGTTAGCAACCTCAGCATAGGATTTTTTTTTTCCTTTACTAAGTCAAGAGCTTTCACCTTTTCACTTAAAGGAAGAACTTTATGGCTTCTCTTTGACATATCCGAATTGCCAGCATCTCTACTCTTGCACTTTGGGGCCATTAATAAGGCTTCCTTGAACACAAGCACTGTGATGCTGTAGTAACCAAGCAGGAACTACGGGGTCTTCCCCGGAAAGACCCCTCCCCCCGAGTCCTCTGCTTTGGGTCCTCTGTGAAGTACCTAGGTAAGAGTATCCGATGCACATTTCCCGAGTTGTTTTACAAATGCTAAAATCACCACTAAATGGAAGAAGTTAACTACTTGATGACCATGATGAGCACGTAGCCCCCAGACTGACAGGAGCCGCAGTATTGATAATGTTAACCCCTGTGACACCGCCCTCTTACCTCACATCAACCAATCAGAGAATTGTGTCCGAGCTGATCACCTACCCTGGGATTCCCCTTCCTCAACTCGCCTTTTTAAATTTATTTATTTTAATTTATTTATTTTTGGCTGCGTTGGGTCTTCATTGCTGCACGCGGGCTTTCTCTAGTTGCAGTGAGCTGGGGCTACTCTCTGTTGTGGTGCACGGGCTTCCCGTTGCGGTGGCTTCCCCCGCTGCAGAGCACGGGCTCTAGGCACGCGGGCTCAGTAGTTGTGGCTCGCGGGCTCTAGAGCGCAGGCTCAGTAGTTGTGGCGCACGGGCCTAGTTGCCCCCGCGGCATGTGGGATCTTCCTGGGCCAGGGCTCGAACCTGTGTCCCCTGCATTGTCAGGCAGATTCTTAACCACTGTGCCACCAAGGGAAGCCCCAACTCGCCTTTTTAAATGCTCCCTGAAACCCACTGAGGAGTTCAGGTGTTTTTGAACATTAGCTGTCCTTGTCTGATGCCTTACAATAAACACTACACTTTCCTTCACCATAACCCGGTGTCAAGTAGATTGGTTTTACTGTCCGTGGGCAAGTGGACCCAAGTGTGGTTCAGTAACGCAGTGACAGTCGATTTGATAACTATGACGGCTGCTAGCTGAATAACGGCTGGGACAGAGCAGGAGGGCGTGAGATTTCATCACGCTACTCAGAAAGGCTCACAATTTAAAATTTATGGATTGTTTATTTCTGGAATTTTCCGTTTAATATTTTCAGACTGCGGTTTGGTGCTCTGGTTTTGCATAAATCTCGTCTGTATTACTTAAAATGGCTCAGCATCCTGAAAATTGACCATGGTGAATTTTAGGGTTTAACTTGCTAGCAACTTGATCTCAAATCCCTGGATTGACTTTGAGTGTCTCCTAATAGTCTGCAGTCATGTGTCAGTTTTATATTGAAGCAAACATCAAACCTCACTTAGTTATGGTGTTTGGAGCTTGCTTACTCATAGCATTAAAAATAATTTCAGAGAACTTAACTGAAAAAAATAAGACACTACTAAATTAAAACAAATCATGACTAGCTTGTTACCAGGGAAATAAAAATATGGGTCTATAAAACTGAGGCTGCCTCCAGGGGACACCTCTACATCACCTGGCTCTGGTGGCCATGGGGCCTAGGCTTTCAGCCCCACAGCACTGTTTATATTTGCATATTTTAAAATCTTCTGCCTGAGGGTCTGGCTTCCAATCAGCCTGAATCTAGGTTCTGACTGAGATTCCCCTGCTTTGGAACACCGACTGGTCTTAGCACACCCTCATCTACTACGAGCTATTAAAAATAAAATAGGCTGCTTGGACAGTCACTGAGGTTTGAGAGACAACAAGAGTGAGGCAGGATTGAACGGTCAGGCTCATCTCCTGCAGGAGGCCACTGCTTTAAGTCTGGCTGCTTTATCTAATGCATAGAAACCAACAGAGAGTCAAGCAAAACGAAGAAACAAAAGAATATGTTCCAAACAAAAGAACAAGACAAAACCTCAGAACCAAACCTTAATAAAACAGAGATAAGTACTTATTAGACTGAAATAGACCTGTTCAAAACACAAAAAATTATTGAAACACAAGCACTTGTGTGATTCTGGATTAGATACTAATTTGGACAACCAGCTATAAAAACATAATTGGAACATTTGGAAATTTTATATCATGTTTCAGGTATTAGGTGAGATAAAATTTATTGATGTGTAGAGACCAAGATAGTCAACTGAAAAAAGCATATTATTGTAAAATGTGTATGATCTCTATAGTTAAAAGTATATTACAGAGGTTTATTAGGGCAGTGAAAATGCTGTCTATTGTGGCGGGACACGATGTCCCGGAACATACAATTCAAACACCTGGTATAAATAATATGTTATTTTCCAAAAACTGTTTGTGCTGTTACTGCTTTATTGCTAACCGCATGACTTGGCTTCTGTGAAATTGAGCTTGGCTTGCCAGCCCACCGTGAACGGGAAAAGTGGGTTTCGGAGACGCTCTATCAGTTCTTTTGTTTGAAATTGAGATGAACATCCTGTTTACAAGGGGGTATAAAACCAAATCACCCTCTGAGTGAGGGGTCTCACCCTTCTTTTGGGAGAGGCCCCGATCGATTGGTTTGTGTTTCTGCGCTTAATAAATGACCTAATCCTACTGCAAGCTTTTGTTTCTCTTTTGAATCTGCTCCCTCCCCGGGAGCAACTGCAGGTGTGTTTGCGAGACCGTAACACTATGATACTGTCATGGTGGATACATGTCATTATACATTTGTCCAAACCCATAGAATGTACAACACCCAGAACAGACTCTAATGTAAAGCATGGATTTTGGTTGATAATGATGTGTCAATGTAGATTCATTAGCTGTAACAAATGTGCAAAATCTGTTTCTGCTCAATTTTTCTGTGAACCTAAAACTGCTCAAAAAAATCCTTTAAAAATATAGATACATAGACTTCCCTGGTGGTGCAGTGGTTAAGAATCCGCCTGCCAATGCAGGGGACACGGGTTCGATATCTGGTTCGGGAAGATCCCACATGCCACGGAGCAACTAAGCCCGTGGGCCACAACTACTGAGCCTGCACTCTAGAGCCCGTGAGCCACAACTACTGAGCCCCTGTGCTGCAACTACTGAAGCCCGTGCACCTAGAGCCCGTGCTCCACAACAAGAGAAGCCACTGCAATAAGAAGCCTGCACACTGCAACAAAGAGTAGCCCTGGCTCACTGCAACTAGAGAAAGCCCACACACAGCAATGAAGACCCAATGCAGCCAAAACTAAATAAATAAATTTATTTAAAAAAGAAAAAGAAAAGAAAACAGACCAGAAGAACTGTTCCCATGCATAATGGATGGCGTCTGTGAAAAGAAACACCTGTTTATTTGGATGCTATTTCTTTATCAAGGTGCTTATTCACTGATCCTTCTTCTAGGAAGCACGCTAAAGATACTGCCAACATATTACATCAGCACAGGAGCTGAGAAGCCAGTTGAACGTTTCTCTGACCAAAAATATGACATTTTCAAGGCAACCGTCTCACCTGTGTGTGGGAAGAGGTGGGAATCTGCTTCCAGGCGATACCTATGTATTTTAGTTTGCTCGGGCTGAATTTACAAATACCACAGGCTGGGTGGCTTCGACAAAGAAGTTTTTCTCTCAAGTCTGGAAGCTGAAAGTCTGAGATCAAGGTGTCAGAAGGGTTGGGGAATTCCCTGGCAGTCCAGTGGTTAGGACTCTTCACTTCCACTGCAGGGGGCACGAATTCGATCCCTGATCAGGAACTACGATCCCACATGCCACGTGGCATGGCCAAAAAAAAAAAAGGTGTCAGCAGGGTTGATTTCTTCTGAGGTCCCTCTCCTTGGCTTGAAGATGGCAACCTTCTCCCTGTATCCTAACATGGTCTTTTCTCTGTACATGCCTGTGTCCTAATTTCTGCTTCTTAATTGAGTTAGGACCCATCCCAATGACCTCATTTTAAGTAAATTACACCTTTTAAAGCCCTATCTCCAAATACAGTCACATTCTGAGGTACTGGGGGTTAAGATTTCAACATGTGAATTTTAGGAGATCTAATTCGGATCATAAGACTGTTTAGATACTCATGCTTCCTCATCTCTCTACCATATTCTGAGCAGACTGGGTATTTTGCAGCCAAGACATCAATCACAGTAGTCCCATTTCTCAGAAGCCACATGAATGACTTACAAAGCTGACGATTTTCTGCTGAAAGCCAGAAGACCTAAGGAGAGAAAGATTTTGACTACAAAATAAAGATCTCAGTTTTCTAAGCTCTTATGTGACATAAATGTGAATTGAGAAAATACCCCAAACTAGAATCATAATAACAGGAATAATAGTGACCCTCACAGGGGACCAGAGGATGTCCTGACTGTGACGATGACATCCAGTGGTCAGATAACAGGATGTGATGACATTCTGAGTGTGACCTCGGGGGCTACAGGTCAGAGGACAGGATGTGAGGATGTCCTGGGTGTGACCAAGGTGTATGAATGTCCCCTCCCTCCTGTCACAACCCAGGGTCTGAGTGTCCCTCCTTCTGTCACAACCCAGGGTCTGAGTGTCCCCTCCCTCCCGTCACAGCCGAGGGTCTGAGTGTCCCCTCCCTTCTGTCACAGCCCATTGCCTTTCGACAATGTTGAAGGTGACCTAAAGGTCCAGAAATCCCCTCACCCTCTGTGTCTGGGAAATGGCTTCCTGAAAAGACCCCTCCCCACAAAGACTCTGCTGAGACTCAGGAGCCCCCCTTTCCTGACCAGGCCACACAGACCCAGTCCCTCCCCGGGCTCATCAGCCAGGAGCCGACCCGCTCCTTCCCAGGATCTGTCAGAACAAGGGCTGGTGACCCACGCGTCTCCCTCCTCCCTGGCCCAAACTGCAGCCGCCGGGTCAGAAGCCCTGCTCAGGGCACCTCCCGAGTCGGGGCCCTTGATCCACGTGCCATCAGGCCACCTTTCGTGCCAACCCCTCGCCTGGGCCTTTATACTTGTGTTATTTACTCCTCTCCACGGAGAAACCGCCTTTGCCCCAACTCTCCAGATGCTTCCAGACCTTGTCTCTTTTCCTCCAGATTATCAGTCTCAGAGTTACCTGTCACCACTCACAGTCCCTGCAGAGCCCAGAGATTTCTCCTTGAAGGAAAGGTTCTGGAGAAATCGGAGGGTTAAATAAGGAGTGCAGCCATTTCCCACCTGGTGCTGATGCCCAAGAGGGTGAAGAGAATGAGTGTTTTGTTAACGCAAGTTATTGTGCCCGACACACAGTGAGGTCAAACAAACTGAAACATTGGAGTTTGGAGCAGAGAAAGGTTTATTGCAAGGCCATGCAAGGAGGCGAGGTGGCTCATGTCCCCCAAAGCCTCAAGCTCCCGGGAGGGTTAGGCAAAGCATTTTTAAAGGCCAGGGGGTGGGGTGGGGTGGGGTCGGGGTGCAGGGTGTGTGGTCAGCTTGTGCACAGTTCTCTGATTGGCTGATGATGAGGTAACAGGGCGACGCCACAGGGCTAACATTATCAGTCCTTAGGCTCCAGATGGCCTGGGGCTACGTGCTCTGGGTCATCAAGTAGTTCTTCCACCTGGTGGGGCGGGGGCGGCGTGGGCGGGTTTCACATCTGTGAAACGACTCAGGAAATGTGCATCAAATACTATTATCTAAGGACTTCAGAGAGGAACTAAAGCAGAGGATACGGCGGAAGGCCTGTCCCAGGAAGGCCCCATAGCGTCCTGCTCCGTTACATTTTCTCGCTAGAATTTAAAAATCCTCCAAGTAATAGATCATTTGGGAGCATCCTGTGTCTTCCTGTTCATTCTAAGAGAATGTCCCTCTTGAATTTTAAGGGGGGGAAATTCTTTATCTCATAAATATGCGGAGTGGGAGATCCACTTATAAAATATTATCAAGGTCACTGCAAAGATTTCCAAAAAACCAGGACACAGCGCCCGGTGCTCAGACACTGGCTGCGAGCTTCCCGCCTGGATCCTCAGACCCGTCGGACGGCTGGTCAGTCACGACCCTCCTCCCACACGTGGGCCTCTTCAAGCGGGCCCAGATTAGCCAATGGCAGGCAGCTGGCTACATTTGCGAACGAGAGAAAACTGCTCAGCAGCCTGGGACCACCCCTAGGCGTGGCCTAAGGAGCCTGGTCCAAGCCAAAAGCTCCTCTGCGGAGCAACGCGCTGCGCCAGGAGCTTCTCTGGTCCGGCGTGTGGCAGGAAACTGTGAGTTGAAAGGAGAGGTGTTTGGGGGGCCGGGGGGCCGGGGGGAGCTTTCTGCTGAAAATAACTTCTGCTTCCACCCCTGCGCCGACTTGGTGTTTGGTCTCCAACAAGCCCCTTTCCCCCTTGGCCTGGGTTTTCTTACCTGTGGAGAAATGCGTTAGATGCCGGCTTATTGAGTTTCCTCTGAGTTTGAGGTGCTGCTGGGAGACCCCCCCCCTTCCTTCCCACTCAGGCACCTATTGGTTTGGGGTTCTCAGTTGATGCAATTTTAATAGGTTTCCATCATTTCCTGAGGGAAAAATGGGAGGGAGGGTGGTTTGTTGCGGAGACGGATCTCCCTGCACCTGGGAAGGCGGGACACTCATTTCCCCTTTAGCTCTAATGATAAACCCTCCACTTTCATCAGCAGGTGAGTGAATGTGGCTTCTTCCCAATCATGGTACAAAATGTATAATTTCTCCTAATGAAATTTGATTTTAATGAGAGACTAGATCATAGGAGAGAATAATTTAGATGGTATGCACGTGCCAGGTTAATTTTAAATCAGCTTTTAGATCAGTCTATCTAAGTTATTAAGTGTTTTCGACTAGCGATTTCAATAGTTGTATTAGCACAATGCCTGGCAATGTAATTGCTTTTTAGATCCTGATCATTGTGACATCAAAGTCAGTGCCTGGGCTCTTTCTCTGGGCTGGTTTAAGTGTGTGTGTGAGAGTAGAGTGTGTGAGAGTGTGCACACACACGCTGGGGGGAGGCTCTTTCTCCTGATTTTTCCCCCCTACATTAGGACTTGTTTATTTTATATTTAGTAGTTTGTATCTGCTACTCCCCAACTCCTAATTTATCCTTCCCCTCCCTTTCCCCTTTGGCAACTGTAAGTTTGTTCTCTATGTTTGTGAGTCTGTTTCTTTTTTGTAAGTAAGTTCCTTGTGCCATAATTTAAATTCCACATAGAAGTGATATCATATGGTATTTGTTTTTCTCTTTCTGACTTACTTCACTTAGTATGATAATCTTTAGGTCCATCCATGTTGCTGCAAATGGCATTATTTCATTCTTTTCTATGACTGATATTCCATAGTAGATATATACCACATCTTTATCCATTCCTCTGTTGATGGACATTTAGGTTGCTTGCATGACTTGGCTATTGTAACTAGTGCTGCTATGAACTTTGGGGTACGTGTATCTTTTCAAATTAGTTTCCTCCGGATCTATGGGGTTGGCAGAACCCCAAGGACGTGCAGAGAGGAGGGGTTCGTTACCGGGCTCCTCTGACTCTCCGGCCCAAATTGCCTCGCCTCGTAGAGGGGACATAGGTCTGCCTTCAGCACCTGATGGGGCACTTCTAGCCTGGCCAGGTGGCCCACTGGCCGGACAGCCTAACAGGCTCTCTGCGGTCTGACTGCCCTTTGTTTCTCTAGAGGCAGAACTCTAGACCCAGAAATACCTAGCTTGACTCTTGGGCTTGCAGTTTTCAAGCTGCAGACCTGCGTGGGTTTTGGCATCTGGAAAATGGTGCTGGTGGTCGTGAATACGGAGCATGTAAAAACCGTGGTATTTTGGTGCGCAGGCTGTGCTCATCCCTGTGCCTTCTCTTGAGAGTTCTCCGCAAACTTCCTTCTCCCCCTTTCCGTCTGAGCCTCTTTCTCCTGTCCCTGTTAGCACAAGTTCGTGTGCCTGATGCACAGTGAGGCCAAACAAACCGAAACGGAGTTTGGAGCAGAGAAGGGTGTATTGTAGGGCTGTGCAAGGAGACGTGGCTCATGCCCCCCAAAACCCCGAGGTCCCCGAAGAGTTTCAGCAAAGCATTTTGTTTGTTTGTTTTGCGGTACGCGGGCCTCTCACCGTTGTGGCCTCTCCCGTTGCGGAGCGCAGGCTCAGCGGCCATGGCTCACGGGCCCAGCCGCTCCGCGGCATGTGGGAGCTTCCCGGACCGGGGCACGAACCCGCGTCCCCTGCATCGGCAGGCGGACTCTCAACCACTGCGCCACCAGGGAAGCCCTCAGCAAAGCATTTTTAAAACCAGGTGAGGGAGGGGTGGATCAAATGGTATGTGATCAGCTTGTGCACAGCTCTCTGGCTGATGGTGAGGTAGCAGGGTGGTGTCACGGGTGTTAACATTATCAAGCCTTAGGCTCTCGGAGGCCTGGGGCTATGTACTCATGGTCATCAAGTAGTTCTTCCACCTGGTGGTGGTGGGCGGGGCCGGGGGTTCAGATCTGCAAAACAACTCAGGAAATGTGCATCAAATACTATCATCTAAGGACTTCAGAGAGGAGCTAAAGCAGAGGATACGGGGGAAGGCCTGTCTCAGAAAGGCTCCATAGGGTCCTACATCCCCACACTCTTCCCCTTAGCAGAAGGTTCTCACTTATCCGTCTGTTGAACAATCACTGATAGCCTATATGCCAAAAGCTATGTTAGGCCCTGGAATCAACAGGAAGTTCCAATTTAACTCCTCCAGCTTTTGCAGGATTGAGGGGCAGGCGTGGCATAAATCAGGGTTAGGTGACATAAAGCCTGGGAAATTGATATAAACTAAGTCTGTGATTGTGCCGTAAAGCACGGTCAAGTGCCGTAAAGCAGCGCCAGGTGACGTAAACCAGGGTCGGATGACGCAAAACCCGGGAAATTGATGTAATGTGTCTGTGTGTGTGTGTGTGTGTGCGCGTGCGCGCCGTAAAGCAGGGTCACCGGCCATAAACGTTAGGTAATAGACGTAAAAGAAGCCTTGGAGAAGTGCCGTAAATCACCGGTGAGGTAATGCCTGGCACCTGACCAAGCTGGGCTCCTGCGGCAAACCCGGGCACGTGACGTATGAATTGGGATATATTAATACCCCAATTATAACCCAAATCCAAAATTTTACATAATGTTTAGTGCATAGTTTATGGGGATTAAATACATCATTTATGTCAGACGTTACATTCCAACTTGAGGGTTGGAATGTAACGTCTGGTCAGTTCAGAGGTTTCTTGAATAGATACCTGCACAGGCCTTTTGTCCAAGTCCAGAGACCAGTATTCATTAGGAAGAAGTTCAATGGCAGAGAAGAAAGGACACTGGGAATTAGGATATTTGTGTCCTGATCTTGGCACTGCCTCTAGGAAATTGGCATCAATCTTGTGTCTCTGTTTCTTAATCTGTTAAGGCAATTGGACTACGTCTGTATTACTCAGGGTGCTCTAAAAATCGTCTTTGTAACAGCGCTTCTGGGGTCAGGAAAGTTGTTAAAAAAAAAAACAACTGCATACTCCATGGGGTATTCAAACTATAATATTAGAATTCCCTGGACGTCCAGTGGTTAGGACTCTGCTCTCACTGCCAAGGGCCCAGGTTCAGTCTCTGGTCAGGGAACTAAAATCCCACAAGCCACGAGTGGTGGCAAAAAACCAAACCAACGCCCTCCCCCCAAAAGTATAATATTAAAGTTTATATAGATAATATCTAAGATATATATCATATTATGTACATGACATAAGAATTTTAACATGATAAATATTAAAGTTTATCGTATTTATTATATATTGTGATATGCATTCCAACGCCCTCCCCCCAAAAGTATAATATTAAAGTTTATATAGATAATATCTAAGATATATATCATATTATGTACATGACATAAGAATTTTAACATGATAAATATTTATCGTATTTATTATATATTGTGATATGCAGTCTATTAATATTGTAAAATGTATAAACCTGTGCATTTTAGCAACCACGAGGCTCTGAGAAGTCTGTGGGGTCAGAAAAACAACAACGAGCCACAGATAGTGTTGACTACAGACCCTCTGTTCTGAGAAAGCTGTTAGCATCATATGGGCCACCTGGAGGATACTGGATTTGATGAGTGTAATATCCTCTCTACCTCCAACATGCTATGGATATCTTTAGAAAGATCTGGCTTTGGTGAAATGCAACAATGGCTTATCTTTCAGGAGGCTTTGTCTTTTTATCTCAAACTGTGCAAACTGTGAGGAGACCTGGAATGTTGAGTACACAGTGACTATAGGGAGGCTGGTGAGCCTCCTTTTGTTTTCTTCATAGACAACAGCGGCACCGTCGATAGTATCTTCTTTGGCTGTTAGGAAGGTTGCATCAATTCAGGTGTAATCTGCTCTTTCCAATTTTATTTTGACTCTGATTTGACGAGGGTGTTGTAATGCGAAGTTTAGTGTTAAAATAGAGAACACATTTAAGTCTTCGGAGGGAGTAGTGGCTCCCTTTCTCCACTTCTCAGCTCCTGGTCCCTGCGGAGAGGATCCGTGGACCCTCCAGCTGGGCAGTGCTGTCCCCACAATGACGTCCCTTCTGAAGGTGGGGATTTGCTCCCTGTGTTGCGCTTGGGGCAGGTCAGCTCTGGGAGGTGGCTCCTCCCACACCCTCACAGGAGTGGGAGTTTCACATCCAATCACGGCGCAGGAGTGTTTCGGCAAGTGCCGGGGGACTGGCAGACAGGCGGAGCTGCCGCAGGAAACTCTCCGAAGTCAGCTGTCGTGGTGAGTGCCGCCTCCCTGCCTCAGTTCAGAGGCTCGAGATGGGGCAGTGGTGAAGGGTGGTCCGCGCTCCCCTCGGGTCCAGACTCCTCCTTCCTTCCTGGGACCCAGGGGCTGGAGGGGCAGCAGGAGAGCATGGAGGGCGGCGTGGGGGGTGGGGGGTCCGGGGGGAAGCGTCCGCTCGCAGGCTCCGGTGTTCCCAGCGCAGAGGGTAGGAGACCCGCTGGGTCAGAGCCGCTGAGCCGGGAGGAGCCCCTGGACAGTGGCTCACAGGGGGCGTTGACAAGCCCACTGTCTGCTGGGCCGCTAACCTAGTCGGTAGGACAGGTCTGGGTCAGGCAGGAACTTGTTGGCTGAGGCCTCCTTTCTTGTCCTTACGCTGCGGGGACAGGGCCATCTAATCTGGGCAGGTGGGTGTGGGTGAGCATCTGGGGAGCCCACTGAACGTTCAGGGGGTCTGATGAGTACTTGATTGGCCCAGTGAGCATTTTGGGAGCCCGCTGAGTGTTTGGGGGAGACTGGTGAACATTTGGGGGGCCCAGTGAGTGTGCAGGAGGCCTGGTGACCATTCGGGGAGACTGCTGAGTGTTCGACGGCCCGCAGAGTATTCTGGGGGCCTGGAGATTGGGGAGCCCACTGAGCATTCAGGGGCCTGGTGAGCATTCAGGGGCCTGGTGAGCATTTGGGGAGCCCGCTGAGCATTCTGGGGGGCCTGGTGAGCACTTGGGGAGCCCACTGAGCACTTGGGGAGCCTGGTGAGCATTCAGGGGCCTGGTGAGCATTTGGGGGGCCTGGCGAGCATTTGGGGAGCCCGCTGAGCATTCCGGGGTCCTGGTGAGCATTTGGGGAGCCCACTGAGCACTTGGGGAGTCTGGTGAGCATTCAGGGGCCTGGTGAGCATTTGGGGGGGCCTGGCGAGCACTTGGGGAGCCTGCTGAGCATTCCTGGGGCCCTGGTGAGCACTTGGGGAGCCCGCTGAGCATTCCGGGGTCCTGGTGAGCATTTGGGGGGCCTGGCGAGCACTTGGGGAGCCCGCTGAGCATTCCGGGGGGCCTGGTGAGCATTTGGGGGGCCCGCTGAGCATCTGGGGGCCCAGGTGAGGAGGACAATGGGAACTCCAGTGGGTTTGCCAGCAGTGAGCATGCCCATCCGTTCCTTTACCTGAGAGCTATTTCTGTGCCAGCCACCACCTGCAGGTGAGCGTGGTCACAGAAGGAGCCTTCCTGCCATGGTCACAGGTTGGCGGCTCAGATGTCTCACCTGGCCATCCAGGAGGGTCAGCGGGACTGGGCCCTTAGCTCATCTCGCACCCGGTGCATTTTGTGAAAGTGTCTCCTTGTGCCCACCTGAGTCCCGTGTTGACTGAGGAGGCAAAGGGTGGAGTGGATCCAGCTGAGGAAGTGCTGGGTGGGGAAGGCATCGGGGTGTGCGGGGGGCACCTGGCCTACTCCCAGGGGTGCTGTCCCAGGGCTCGAGGTTGGGGCTGCACCGCGGGAGTGGGGATCGCCTGGCCGGTTCTGGGATTGCGCTACTGCTGAGCACACCTGAATCTGTACTTGGAAACCAGAGAGCTGGGGTCTGTGGGTCGAGGGAGAGGGTGGGTAACTCACACCTGTGCACCTGGGAGGAGGTGAGTGCCTGGCAGGTGCAGGATTGGTGTCCACGGGGATGGGATGATTTTCTTCCCACCATGGACAAACCCATGACCTTCTCAGACGGGGGCAAATGGGAGGATGAGGGACTTGTTACAAAGTGACCCAGATTCTGATGAAACTGGGGGATGTGGGACAGGAAGGAACATGACACGCAGTGCTCCAGTGACCTGAATTATGGGGAGAGGCCTGGGGACATGGGGACAGGAGTTGGCGAGACACCCTGAGTGTCATGTGACTTGTGTTTGGGGAGAGGTCTCCTCTGTGATGGGGATGCAGACACACACCTACAGGTGTCCCCACAGTGGTGACACAGACACACTAACAGGTGCCCCTACATGATGGGGGACATACATCCACAGGCGCCTCTGCACCACCCACGCCTGGGGCCTGCAATAAGTGTTTTGCTTTATGTCATCTTTGCAGTCCCTTTAGGCCTATAAAATAAAATCAAGTCTGGGTTAGAAAGGAGACTTTCATTTCAAAAGAACTATTGTGAGGAGGAAGGGGGACTATAACAAGGGGATGAGAGTGTGCTAGTAGGGGAAGGGACTATTACAACAGAGGGGGACCATTGTAGAGAAGGCCTATTACAATAGAGGCAGCACTATTTCTGTAGAGAGGGAACTCTTACCATAGAGGGGGGACTATTACAATAGAGGACGACTGTTGCTGTTGAGAGGGAGCTATTATAGTACAGGTGAGACTGTTACAATAGAGGGAGGTCTATCACTGTAGAGGGGGGACTATTACTGTACAGAGGCTACTATTATAGAGGAGGACTATTACTGCAGAGGGGGACTATGATAATAGAGCAGCATTGTAACTAGAGGGGGGACTGTTACTAGAGAGTGGGGTCTATAACAATAGAGGAGCACTGTTACTGTAGAGGGGGGATATAACAATAGGGGAGGACTATTACTGTAGAGGGGGGATATAACAATAGGGGAGGACTATTGTTGTAGAGGGGGGACTATGACTACAGAGAGAATTCCTGACAAGGTCTGGAAGCATCTGGAGAGTTGGGGCAAAGGCGGTTTCTCCGTGGAGAGGAGTAAATAAACACAAATATAAAGGCCCAGGCGAGGGGTTGGCACGAAAGGTGGCCTGACGGCACGTGGATCAAGGGCCCCGACTCAGGAGGTGCCCTGAGCGGGGCTTCTGACCCGGCGGCTGCAGTTCCGGCCGGGAAGGAGGGAGACGCGTGGGTCACCAGCCCTTGTTCTGACAGATCCTGGGAAGGAGCGGGTCGGCTCCTGGCTGATGAGCCCGGGGAGGGACTGGGTCTGTGTGGCCTGGTCAGGAAAGGGGGGCTCCTGAGTCTCAGCAGAGTCTTTGTGGGGAGGGGTCTTTTCAGGAAGCCATTTCCCAGACACAGAGGGTGAGGGGATTTCTGGACCTTTAGGTCACCTTCAACATTGTCGAAAGGCAATGGGCTGTGACAGGAGGAAGGGGACATCCAGACCCTGGGTTGTGACAGGAGGAAGGGGACATCCAGACCCTGGGCTGTGGTGGGAGGGGACACTCAGACCCTGGGCTGTGACAGGTGGAGGGACACTCAGATCTGAGCTGTGACAGGAGGGAGGGGACATTCCACAAACCATTTACTCTGGACCCAGCATGAAACCATAGTGTGACGTGCATCACAGGTGGCGTCGGGGCAGACCCACTGAGAGGCTGCAGAGACGGAAGAGTCTCACCCTTCGTGCAGCTGTCCCAGATAAACAATCACTGTTGTCTTGATAATGGAGGTGGTTTTGTGTTTGGAGCCAGGCCCCACGGGACTCAGACCTCTCCTCCCAGGAGCAGGGAGACGGGGTTTCCTCCTCCATCACATTTCAGACACACGCCCACGTCTGCAGGAAACATTCTGAGCTGTGGTAGTGTCAGAGGTGTGTTCTGCCTTTAAAAGATGTGCACACGCTTCAAAGAGACAGAGAAGGAATTCCCACACTTTCTAAAGTAACTGTCCTACAAAAGCAGAAGAAGGGAGTCTTCCTTTATTCTCCGGGGAAATTAAGCCCCGTGGTTTGGAGTCGGATTTGCTGTACACTGCCTACTGTGCGTCCCGGGTGGGCTGTGTAGGAACCGAGTTCCTCAGCCTGCTTTGCAAGTTCATCTGCACTGTGGCTGGATGTTTTTTGTTCTGTCTCAGTGTAGATGAGGCCCCAGGAATTATTTCACTCGGTTGAGGATTAAAATTGCAAAGCAATGTGCGAGTACTGTAGTGGAACAATTCCCACCACCGTCCCTGCTTCTGGAACAGCTGCCACTAATATTAGTCACACGCACATCATCAGGTGTGTGTACCTGAGGATGCCAAGCAGGTGGGCGGGCCTAGGGGAGGTACGAGGTAGGTACAGGGAAGGGGTGATCTTTCCGTTTTCAAGGCTACGTTTTTGATGGATTTTCCTGGAGCAACACTGGATCCTATAAATAGAAATGTCTGTGTGCTTCTATGGTACAGGGGTCATCTTAAAAGGTGGGGGTTCTTGTGACTGTATCTGGGAGTGACATTTGTTCATTTACTCAACATATTCATGTTTGGGGTCAAGGAGCGTGTGTGAGGGCCTGCAATGCAGGTGTCGGGTGAGCTCCCTGTTGGGAGTGACTCTGGAATTTCTCTTGGGTAGGGGCTGGGGTCCCTGTGAATGCCCTGCTGGGTTACCACCAGTTCCTTCCTTCCTTCATTCTTTTCTCCACTCAGGCATGAGTGAGGCTGAGGTCTACTGGGGTGACCCTTTCTCCTGTGGTGACAGTACCCAGACGCAGACATCCTGAAGCAACAGCATCCTTGTCTGGTTCTCAGGTGAGGGTGTCCGGCTTCACCACAGCCATAATCACGGACCTGCTGGTCGGACACAATGTTTTCCTTCTCTTCCGTCTCGTAGGAGCTCTGTCCACTGCTCTTGCTGACATCTGAATGTACAAGGTGGCCGTGTTTATCCAGTTTGGCAAGTTGTGGAATTGAGGTGAAAATCTGGAAAATCCATACCCCTGGACACCTAGGTTTTGGGTGTGAGTCCAGCCAATGTTTCAGGGTCTGAGTTCTCCCAGGGGATGGTGACAGGGTCATGGGCAAGGACGTACTGGCCAATGGTCAGGACCCTGCTCTCCAGGGAAAGAAGAGCCAGCATGCCTGCACAGTTTATGATATAAGATGATGTGAAAGACAGTGGTACACAGATAACAAAGATGATGCTGTGCTGATATCATGTGATAACAGCACACAATCCTGATTCTCAAGGGCTCCCCCAAAAGGTGCATATATGGGCACATATGTTTATTAGCTAAATTGATACCCAGGATGTAGCGAACAATTAACAAAAAATACTAGTGGACAGGACTTTGGTGTAAATTCCAGAGAGACCAGGGCTTCACGGGATGCTTTTGTGGATTTTTGCCTGGCTCCTGTTCCCCCACCACCCGTGCTCCCCTAGTCGACACACGAGAGCAGTTCTGGTATTGCTTGGAATTTTCTTGTAATTAAGGAGTAAGATTACGAACTCCACGTGTGTAGAACCTCACTCCTTCCTCCATGACGTCAGCAGCCTCTGCTGAATCGCGTCCTGGGTTTCGGATGCGGAAGAGTGTTCTCTCGGTCTTTACAATGCAGCACCACAGACACACCCCTGCACATCCGGTCTGCGTGAGTCACACTTCTCCCATCACTTTCTAAGTCTAGACCATCAACAAAACAATCACCCAAGGCTGGAGGGTGGCATCTGCCGTTTCTGTGGTGTAGATATTCCCACGGTGGCCAGTTTTGAGTTTCCGATGTGATGTTCGTGAACGCGCAGCCGGGAAGAACCCCAGAGAGTTTCCACCGCACACACTATGGGTGGGAGAGGGTAAGAGTGAGCAGAGATGGTAGTAAATGCAGTACGATAACCAGTGAGGTCTACAGTAATGGTAGTGAGTTTTGAGAATTCGCTGCGTTTATTCTGAATATAGTTTATTCAGTGTAAGGCCGTAAGTTAACTGCTAACGCTAGCTGTGGTTAACAGTGGCTCACGCCATTTCTGAAGTTTCCAAGATGGCTTTCACGATGGATGGCAGCCCGCTCCAGCGCCCACTCCCCTTCCAGGTTCAGTGCCTGGAACCCAGATGTTAAACTGAGAAAAGGCAGACTAACAAGAGGGGAAAAAAGATGGAATGTGTGGGAGTTTATAAGGCAGTATTCCTCAAGGAGGCAGTGAGAAGTGGGGGCTGAAATACCGTCCTGGGCTGGACAGAGGGAAGGGGTTGGTGGGGCGGGGATAAGCCGTGGGAAGGCAGTCCGGAAAGCCCGGTGAACAAGAGGGTTAGTGGGGCTCGTGATGCGGATTCAAGTCGGTGCCTTTTGTTTGTTTTTACTGGTGAGAGTTGTTACACAGCCTTCTCTTCCAGGTGTGGGAGAAGAGGTCCCTACACGTGGGCATTTCCTTTATAAATGTGAATTTCCTTTATGGAAGGAATACTTGAGCCCTGTTCTCAGAGCGTTTCCTGAGTCTCCTGGTTCTCAGTGGCCTTCTATTCAGAATAATCCTTATGCCAAACATGCACATTTGGGTTGGTGAGTCCTGGTTCCTTTCATTTGAAACTCAGTGGTTTTCCCTTAAAAGCAAAATGGGGAAGTCCCAGGCGTCACCTGAGCCCCTCGGTCTGCGATCATTGTGACCTGGCCCAACTTGGATAGGATCCACAAGGGCTTGGATTCCAGTCAGTACTCCAGTTGGCTGTGAAGGGGGGCCCACTGGGGTGTGTGGTTGGGAGGGGCGCAGACCCACCCTTGTTCTCCTAAGGACAGCAGAGGTGTGTCTCCCTACACTGAGGCTGACCACACTCCTAATTGGGGTCCCTGTGATGCAGCCATCCCACACTACAGAGCCCTGAGTGTGGGGTTTTGGGGTCTGAGCCCTGGCCCTGATCCGCCAGCATTTCAGAAACCTGCGTGGGCGATGTGCGGGCCATTGTAGCTGGAGGGCACTGGGATGGAATCACCCCCCGGGTGTGCTGCATGGCAGAGTCCAGCTCCAGCCACCTGGACACTTGGTGCTGGAATGTCACACTCCCCCCAGGTGGCCTGGGGTCCCGGGTTCTCGCCTCGGGGGACATTTATGAGACAGGGTGTGACTGAGGGAGCCATGGGACAGGCTGCGAGAGAAGATGGAGACAGGGGTGCTAGTTGAGTGTCTCATAGGTGGGGAGAGGGTTGGTGTCTGTTGCTGAGGCAGAACAAGAACAAAGTGGGGGTTGGCTGTTGGTGTATTTGACGCGGTATAGGGGATGAAAAATTTTTCCTCTACTCTCTTAGGTTTTGTCCCAGGGACCTGCAAGTTAAACTGACAAACAACAGATTAACAGGAGCAAATGGTTTATTATGTCTGTGTACAGAGCCCCGCACAGAAAAGAAGTGGAGATGCAAAGAGACAGTTAGACTTAAGGACTTATGTGCCGTGTTAACACAGGCTGATAAGTTTCTGGAGAAGTGACAAGACAAAGGAAAACAGGTTTCAGTTTCTAGGGACAGGAAGTTGTGGGAAGGTAAGTAAGTGGGGGAAAATAAGAGAGGACAGAGCTGACTTAGTGAGGTTTGTTATGCAGACTGAAGTCGGTACCATCTCAGATAAGATTGTTTCTTCCCTTCCTGGAACAGGAGAGGGAGGGGGACATCCTCACCAAGGGATCAGGCAGATGGAGGAGGGCAGAGTTTTTCTTTTTGCAGCTCCTCAATCACCTCAACTCCAAATAATCCTTATGCCAAGGTGACATTTGGGGTGGCAAATTCTGAACCCCCTCAGCTGTATACAAAGAGTTTATAACAGCTGGATGTGGTTCCCTCCCAGAGGAGAGGGTCCAGAATGTTGGGGTGACGGCCAATGTGCTGCATGGTTATTGTGTGCCTCAGTTCTGAGTGCCTCACATGCTTTAGCTCACGGAATCCACCCTGTGACCCTGTGAGATGGGGCACTGTAACCAATCCCATTTTACAGGTGAGAGACCGAGGCCTGGACGGTGGGGTAACTGGTCCAAGGGAGGCTTGTTGGTGGTGGAGCTCAGGTGCAAACCCAGCTCTTCACCGCTGTCCGTAGAGGCTGATGGTGTCTGTTTCCTGGGGCTGCCGTAACAAACACCACAGACCAGGTGGTCAAACAACAGACATTTATTGTCTCCCAGGTTCTGGGGGCTGAAGCTCCGTGTTCATGGTGTTGGCAGGGTTGGTTTGTCCTGTCGTCTCCCTCGTTGGCGTGTTCTAGAGCTTTCCCTGCATCTGCTGGTTCTTGGTGACCTTTAGCTCAAAGTAATCCACATGCCGAAGAGGCACATTCTGGAGTGGTGTGTTCCGGTGCCCTCGTTTCTGCGCTGACAGAGCAGGATTCTTGCTGAGACCGGGCTGTGCAGGCCCCGCAAGGATGGGGCCAAGGTGGAGGCCACGGACAGGGTCTGGGTGAGATATGGTTCAGGAGAGTCTTGGTCACCTCGGGTGGTCCTGGGCATGTGCCTGGTGTCTCTGTGTCCTGATATCCTCTTCCTATAAGGACACCTGTCATATGGGATCTGTTACCTTAGAGTGAAGGGGGATTGTGTCTGCCCACCCCAGCGCCACCCGTGGAAAGAGACAGCCCCATCCTGACCCCAGGGCCTCAGGACATGACCTTATTTGGAAGTAGGGCCTGGTGCTGTAAGTAGTTAAGACAAGGGCATTAGGGTGGCCCTCGTACTGTGTGACTGCGTCCTTATAAGATGAGGGGAGATAACAGACACAGAGGAGAAGCCACGTGAAGGTGAAGGCAGAGATGGGAGAGGTGCAGCCACAGGTCTAGGGATGCCTGGAGTCCCCAGAAGCTGGAAGAGGCAGGAAGGACCGTCCCCTGCAGCCTCAGCACTTTGCAAGTAGACAGCTGCAGTGCTGTGGCCCTTGACCGTTCTGTGTTCCCCACGTGGTGCCCTGAGGACAGCTCTCACAGGACACTGACCGGCAAGTTGGTCTCACACGAGACTGCAGGGCTGGTCCTCTAAACGTGCAGGCGGCCCTTGACCGTTCTGTGTTCCCCACGTGGTGCCCTGAGGACAGCTCTCACAGGACACTGACCGGCAAGTTGGTCTCACACGAGACTGCAGGGCTGGTCCTCTAAACGTGCAGGCGGCCCTTGACCGTTCTGTGTTCCCCACGTGGTGCCCTGAGGACAGCTCTCACAGGACACTGACCGGCAAGTTGGTCTCACACGAGACTGCAGGGCTGGTCCTCTAAACGTGCAGGCGGCCCTTGACCGTTCTGTGTTCCCCACGTGGTGCCCTGAGGACAGCTCTCACAGGACACTGACCGGCAAGTTGGTCTCACACGAGTCTGCAGGGCTGGTCCTCTAAACGTGCAGGCGGCCCTTGACCGTTCTGTGTTCCCCACGTGGTGCCCTGAGGACAGCTCTCACAGGACACTGACCGGCAAGTTGGTCTCACACGAGTCTGCAGGGCTGGTCCTCTAAACGTGCAGGCGGCCCTTGACCGTTCTGTGTTCCCCACGTGGTGCCCTGAGGACAGCTCTCACAGGACACTGACCAGCAAGTTGGTCCCACATGAGACTGCAGGGCTGGTCCTCTAAACGTGCAGGCCTGTCTCACCCTCTTCCTCCTGGGCTCTGGCCACACAGGATGACTGTGCACCGTGTGGGGCTGGGCTTTCAGCTCCTGCACAGGACCCCTGGGTGTCGGTTAAAAATGCAGGTTACGGCCCAAGAATGACAGGAGGTGAATTTCTCATGGGCCCTGTACAGTGTGGGCAGGGAGTCACAATAAATTATAGAGTTAAAAGTAAGGGGGCGGCGGCGGGGAGTATTAACTCAGCCACGAAAAGGAGTGAAGCGCTGACATCGGCTGCAACATGGATGAACCTTGAAAACAAGATGCTCAGAGAAAGGAGCCAGACACAAAAGGACAATTTATTAATTCCACTAACATGAGACATCCAGAACAGGCAAACCCATAGCGACAGAAAGTGGATTAGTTCTGCGCTCAGATGGCTTCTGTGCTCCAGCCTCTCCCTGTGTTCACCCCTCAAATCAGCCCTGGTGCACGAAACAGCCTGGCTGGGTGCTGTGGGAGCCCTCACCCCCTGGTACATGCTGCCGGGAAGCAGGACCTGTGCGCGGTGCTCTCAGCTGCCGTGAGCGTGCTCCCCCGATTTGGCCCGCGGGATGCACTGTCCTTCTTGGGCTTCCATTGAGGCCGCCTCCTGTTGGGGGCCTGGGATGCTGGAATGAGGCCACTTCTTGGACAGGGCTGCACTGCCAGAAGTTCCAGGGTTAGCCCGGGATCCTGACCATCACGTGGCCAGAGACATTGGTAACGTTTTTGTTTTGCACGTTGAAATGTTTAATGTCAGAAAGATTTTGTTTAGTTTCCTGATGCGGGTAAAGTGTGCGAGCCCAATGTTGATGTATTCTCCCAGAAATGTACATCCTGGTTCCCGCACGAGGGTGAGCCCCTGTCCAGAGATGAGAGACCCACACGTGTGACCTGTGCCTCCTGGGAGAGCAGCCCTAAGCTAGTCTAAACCTGATCAAGTTCTGTCTACACGGTAGGGTTAGACAGCTCCATGTCCTGTCTACACTGAGTATGTTTAGACCTGACCACGTGCTGTCTACAATGAGAATATTTAGACCTGACCATGTTCCTTGTGCACAAGGACATGGGGACCTGGCCTGGCCTCTGTCCTGGGAGCTTCAGGGGGACATGGAGACCTGGCCTGGCCTCAGTACTGAGAAGCTCCACGCCTCTGTCCGAATGTCAGTGCTCAGACGTCTGGGGTCTGGAGCTGAGGTGGGCTTGTCTGGGTGACAGCGCTCTGCTCTGAGTGTGGTTATATGGCCCTCCCAAAGGAGCCATGGTAAGGGCCTTAGTCCTTACCCCTGCAAGGTTCACCTTGCCTGTGGCTGGCGGAGACTCCTCAGGTGGGCTACCTCACGACTATTCCAATTCACCAGCACACGCAGAGCGAGTAGGAAGGCAGGTTTACCTGGTGAATTGATTGCCGGGCACCTGGATCTAGGTGTAAGGCCGATCGGCAGCAGGTGAGACGTGTCTCTGTAATCTCCTTCTGGTCAACCATCTCTGCTCAGCAAAGTCCGGACCCGCCCCTCCTCTTTCAGCCCTGCTGTCCTGTGAGTTTTCTCAACACCCCAGCAAATCAGGAGAGGACCAAGCCTGCCAGAACCAAGGTAGTGTGTTCAACTTCAGCACAAAAAAGTGAAAACGGGAGGGGACTGACTTCTCTGGGGCAAGTGTTAGGAGAGGAGACAGACCCTACACTTCTTTCTCTGGTCCCAGGGACCTGGCTTGTTCCCACGTTGGGGGCTCATGCAGCACAGCCATGGTATCCTGACCAGGGGGATGTGTGACCCTAGTTGCGGTGTCTGGGGATTGTGTGGGGCTCACCCCATCCGTGTGGGTCAGGCTCATGTGCAGACCCCATGTCTGCTCTTTGCCTGCAATGTGTCTTGTCCCCTCTGAGATTTCCAACATCCGAATTGAGGGTGTCGCCCTGATTAACCTGTGGTCCCTTTTCTTCTCTTAACCTTGTCATGTTCATATGAGGACAGGCACCTTTGAGCAGGGTGGTCCTCCTGCTGAGTGACAACCCTTGGTGGTATCATGTTAATATCATAGCAGATCATATGTCTTATCTATGGGGTTGCTGCTGTCTGGGTTCCCGTGGACAGAGCTCAGGTAACACAGACTGGCCCCCCCTAAGAATGGTCCTCCACATGCCAGGTGCCCGAGGTGGGGGACAGTGCTTTGACCTTGCACATTTGTAACAAAGGGGTCAGATTGGAGTCTCAGTTAACCAGACATTTTAAAATTTTAAATGAAATAAAACACACATCACACACCATTTACCATCATCATCATTTTAAGTGCATGTTTCTGAGGCATCAGGTACATTCACCTTGTTGTGGAGCCATTACCACCATCTCTAGAAAATTCCACGACCATGAAAGTCTCACTTCCATCCCCTCCCTAAGCCCTGCTACCAACGACCACTTAGGTCCATGAGTTGTCGACTCTTGGGCCCCTATTTGAGTGGAATCCTGCAGTGTTTGCCCATCGAAGCTCTGCTTGTTTGCATCTGAATACCCTATATTTAGGGAGAGGGCGTGTGAGGAAGAGGCTGTAGGAGGGACAGGGTGTGCGGGCCACAGATGAGCCAGGACCTGACCAGCCGCCTCTGGGGCCCTCTGCTCCCGTGTCTTGGGCTGTTCGTCATCTGCATCGTTGCTGTCCACGCTGGCAGCCCTGGGGCACTGATGTCTGAGTGAGTGAGACTCCTCTGGTGCACCGCCTTCCACCTGCTCTTCCTGCTGGTTGGGGAGAGGGCTGCTAGCTGGGTGGTCTCTGCTCCTGCAGCAGGAAGGACCCTGCAGGGGGGACCCACAGAGTGTGGAATGCGATCGCTGGAGCTTGGGGGGCGGGCCACAGTGTGAGGGCTGTGACAGATGCTTAGGCTGCCACATCACTGACAGAATGTTCCCAAGACCCCGCTCAGGAGGGACTGGTGGGTGGCCCGGGACCCCCAGAGATCCCCTTCCTGTCCTGGAGCTCAGAGAGCGCATCCTCTGTGGGCTCTGGATTCACCCCGTGGCTCACGCCATCTCCCTCTGTCCTGTCTTTGAATGAAGGAAAATGATTTCTCCTGATTAGTGTCCACAATACAGGTCTAGTCCTGTCGATATTATGGTTCTTTAATTTAGGTGTCCTGGAATAGCATCTGTTTTTAGGCCTAAAGAAGAAACAGCTCACGAGTATAAAACATTTTCAGATGAAACTAATATTCAATGACTATGCTACTTCGTTGTTGAATTAGTCATAATTCTGGTTTTAGATCTAATGTGGGGATTATAGAGGAGTAAAATTTTAAATCTTCATAATCTGTGTGTTCATAGCTTCAGTATCATTGATGACCCACAGTTTTTACGTTTAGGGAAGGGTTACTGATTTCATGTATCATGTAAAAGATTTGTAATGAGGATAGGGCAATTAAGATTCGAATGATGGCCGGTACATGGTCCAAATTGTCTCTACTTGTGCATCTATTGTGTGTACATGAGTAAGTTGTCAATATTAATGAAATAATACAGAGGGCTAGAGAACTTATTTTAAAAGTGATTATTAATGTATGATCATGAAAATGTAAAAGTTTTTCCATAATAGGTGATGTTGCATCTAGAAAGCCTAGCTGAAATGGATTTGTCATCGTGTTATACAGTATTTTTGTCTATGATTCAACTTTGACAGTTACATAATTTTTTGCTATTATCTCACTTATTAAGAAAGACATAATAGTTATGGTGTTGGCTTGAAACTGGTTGAGGATTCAGTTCCTTCCTTATTTTAAATTTACATAGGTATGATCTTCAAGTATAGAATATGGTAGAGGGCATTCATGTAACCATTCTGGGTTAGTAGTAGTTAGTTCCTCTTCTGAAACTTCTCATTTAGATGCAAATACATCTCAAAATTTGAAGATTATTAGCATTACTGCTGTTAATGAGATGAATGAGTGAAATATTTCTTGTGTGTGCTTGAGGGTAGCTGGAGTAAAGTCGTGGCATCTCTGAAAAGCCAAGAAAGTGCTGCAGGGGAAAAAAAAATCATTTTCTACTACAAATAAAATTGTGAAGTGAATTTTTGCTCATGTTAAGTGTATAACCTGAGGTTATTGGAAATCAGTGTACAAAGCCTCCTTTAATAGTGAAGACTGCTCCCATTCACATTACATACTGGAATGTGCTACTGCATAGTCTGTATTGTGGAAGACAGTGTCCTGGGATGAACTGGCTAAGATGATTCCTGTTAAACCACCTACTGTAAAAAGAAAAATAAAGCATAAGTCTCATTATGCTATACTATACCATAATCTCTATGAAGAGTTGTTTATCAGCCACTTTTACTGCTAAAGGAATAGCAATAGTTATGGTAGCTGATGTAAAGCATGCTCATGGGTCAACATCTATTCCTACGGTAAACATATGAGGGGCCCACAAGATAAATCCTAAAAAGCCAGTGGACATGGCTCATACTATTCCCATATATCTGTCCCAAATAGTATGTCACGATATGTGAGATTATTCTGAACCCTGGTAGGATAAGAATATAGACTTCAGGGTGACCACAGAATCAAAATAGCTGTTGGTGTAGGGTTGGGTCTCCTCCTGTAGGGTAAAAGAAAGCAGTGTTTAGATTTTGATCTGTTAACAGTATGGTAATTCCGGCTGCTAGAACTGAGAGTGATATAGTAATATGGCTATAACTAGGGCGGATCAAATAATGGTGTTTAATATTGGGATAATGGCTGGCGGTTTATATTAAAGATGGCAGTAATAAAAGTAACAGCACCAAGAATTGAGGAAACATCTACTAAATGTAAGGAGAAAATGGTGAGGTGGACAGAGGCTCCTGCCAGGGCCAGACTGCCGGCTAGGGCTGAATATATGGTTCCACCGGTACCAGAACCAGCTTCTACTATTGATATGAGTAGGAGGAAGACTGATGGGGGAAGTAGTCTAAAGTTTATATTATTTATTCGGGGAAATGCTAAACTGAGTGCCCCAGTTATTACGGAGAGAAGCCAGTTTCTGAACCTTCCACTCATAATAGGTATAACTATAAAGAAAATTCTGACAAATGCATGTTCCGACTACATTATGGATTTGGTCAGCTCCAAGCAGCACTCTGTTGGCCTAGCTCAGCACGGATTAATGGACTTAAAGTGGTGCCTACTATTTCAGTTCAAGCACCAAATAATAAAGTCCTGATATCTTTGTGATTTGTTGAAAATAATCAGCGGTTTGTGAACATAGGTAAAAAAGGCTGAGCAAGTGTTAGACTGTAAATCTTAAAGACAGAGGTTATGCCCTCTTTTTGTCAAGCCTTGGGGTGAATCAACAAATTGAACTGCAAATTCAAAGATGCAGACACTGAGAACGGACTTGAGGACACGGTGGGGTGGGGAAGGGGAGGCTGGGATGTAGTGATAGAGTGGCATGGACATATATACTACCAAATGTAAAACAGCTAGCTAGTGGGAAGCAGCCGCATAGCACAGGGAGATCAGCTCGGTGCTTTGTGACCACCTAGAGGGGTGGGAGGGAGGCTCAAGAGGGAGGAGATGGGGACATACGTATATGTATAGCTGATTCGCTTTATTATACAGCAGAAACTAATACACCATTGTAAAGCAATTATACTCCAATAAAGATGTATAAAAAAATTTATTTTAGGGGCTTCCCTGGTGGCGCAGTGGTTGAGAGTCCACCTGCCGATGCAGGGGACATGGGTTCGTGCCCTGGTCTGGGAGGATCCCACGTGCCGTGGAGCGGCTGGGCCCGTGAGCCATGGCCGCTGAGCCTGCGCGTCCGGAGCCTGTGCTCTGCAACGGGAGAGGCCACAGCAGTGAGAGGCCCACGTACCGCAAAAAAAAAAAAAAAATTCAATTAAAAAAAAAGAAGCAGCTTCAGCTCTGCTGGCTCTTCTTCTACCTCTTTGTTTCTTCATGGTGGGAGAAGTAGATTCAAGCCAGCTGACTAGAGAATTTACCTGTTAACTAAAATTTTGTGCGGTGGAAGCCCAGCAATGTAGTAAGGATTTAGCTTGAAGTGTTTGATTTGCATTCAATTGATGTAGGATAGAGTCTTGCAATCCTTATTTTCAGGAGTTAAGTAAATTGTACTTGCTTAGGGTTTTGAAAGCTCTTGGTCTATACTAGCCTAAATTCCTAGTCCAGCGCTGATAGAATGGGTATTAAGGGTGGTAATAGTGTGGATATTGAGGATTAGTAATGATAGGAAGGTTATTTGTTTTGTATGTTTGAATTGTCATTTTATTTTTAAGTTATTTATTGAAGGGAATATAGTTAGTAACATGGAGTATGTTAGCCGAAAGTAGAAATACCTGTTGAGTAGTACTCTGATGGCTGTTAGTGTGGGCAGAAGGATGTGATTGTTTTTTGTTTTCTCTTGGGTAATTACTCATTTGGGTAAAAACCCTGATGGGGTGGGAGACCGCCCAGTGATAATATGATGGTGATGATAAGGATTGTGTTGAAAGGTGTTTTGTTTAACGTGTGTGACAATGACAGTGTTGCAGTACGTGAGCTGGGCATAAATAGTAAGAAGGTGCTGTTATTCTGCGCCATATTGAGGTACGGGGAAGTCATTCTGGCTTATACATGATTTAACTCAAACTTTATGCTAACTTAAAAATAGCCAGTTTGTGGGCTATCAGACGTACCTTGTTCACCTGCTTTAATTGTTAAAGAAAAGGGCACACTGACCAGAAGTAAAGAATGTCTACGTTAAAAATAAAGATTAAATGCTTCCCTTCCTGGGATGCCAATTCTGGTAAGACCCTTCAATGATAAGACTCTTTCCCAGGTGTCAAGGCCAAACTACACATGTTGTGTACATGTGTAGTTTTCTTTTTCGTTTTTATTTATTTATTTTTGAAACCTTGAAGGAATGTATTCCTGGCTTTAGTGTTCTTTGTTCTGACAAGATATAAAACTGTACTGAAAACCATGCTTCTCTGAAGCAGTTCCTCAGAGTTACCTGAGAGGTTGTCTTCTGGGACCTATAGTCCTCAGTTTGGCTCTTTTATAAAACAAAACTCTTTTCTATTCCTATTCTAGATTGTTTATTGATTATTTTCACTGAAATTACTTGGCATAGTCAGCAGGATATCAGAAACACCCGCCTGAGGTCACCTGGATCTACTTTGGACCGGTGCTCGGGAGACCAAGCCTGGGCCCTTTGAGCCCCTCTGGCTTCAAAGCACCCTTCAGGTGCCTTGGTGAGTTCTTCCTCATATCTGGATCTCCTTGTGCTAAGTGACAGTTTGACTTTTATTTGGGCTGTTATCTTAAGACTTGGAGTCTTAAGGGGATACTGGTATATTTCCTAGGTTAAGAGGTCCTAGGGGTAAGTTTCCAGGGAGAGGACCTGGGGGAATTTCTAAGCAGGAAGGCCTGGAAGAAATTTTGGAGTGAACTGTGTTGGTTGACTTTTTAAAAAAATGGCTTAAAATTGGACATTTAAATTTAATTTTAGATGTGTACTTTATAATAGAATGAAACTAGAAGAAAGCGTGAAATTGCGCTTCTAAAACCTACCAGCTCCCGGGCAGGCATCCACCCACTGACACTCTAGCTGGCTTCGACAATTGGTATGGAGCTAATACTTACAAGTACTTACCTAATCCAGAACTGGCCAGGATGGAACTTTTTTGACATTCAAAACTGATTTTTGTGTGCACAATTAAAGAAAGCTGGCTTGATACAACATCTTTTCAAAATTCTGACTCTAAGAATAAAAGTACTCCTAGGAGAAAACTGGTAATTATGACTCTCACCATGTCCTTGAAGTGCTAACGCAGCCCACATTGTTTGAGACTACAGCCTTGGCTCAATTAGTGGAATGTAAAACTGAAGGGAATAAAAAGGCTTTTTAAACCTCAGGCAGGAAAACTATGAGATATCTGTGTCTATCTGGATGTGTGTATGTCTGTATGTACGTTACAAGTATATTTCTACTTCCAGATGATATCATCAAAATGAGTTGATAGGGCTTCCCTGGTGGCACAGTGGTTGAGAGTCCGCCTGCCGATGCAGGGGACAGGGGTTCGTGCCCCGGTCTGGGGAGATCCCACATGCCGCAGAGCGGCTAGGCCCGTGAGCCATGGCCGCTGAGCCTGCGCGTCCGGAGCCTGTGCTCCGCAACGGGAGAGGCCACAACAGTGAGAGGCCTGCGTACCGAAAAAAAAAAAAAAAAAAGCATAAAAGAGCTCTATTTAATTGACTTACAAATCAGATATTTCTAATTGTAACAAAAAGGTAACCCAAATTTTTAGAGGAGCATGTGATCTAGGATTAATCTTCAGTACATGAAAATAAGTTTAAGTTGTTGACTTGATTAATACAAACATGCCTTTAGGGTCATCAGTATGAAATATAATACTTTTATTTGGTACCTAGGTTTCCTAAAAGTCAATAAGCTCATGCTACCTCTGTTACAAAATTTGTCAACAAGAAAATTAACTTAGTATGGTAGTATTTTCATAAGTAATAAAATTGAGATAAATGGGATAAAAGCTTTTAGGTGAACTCTTTAAAAATGATTATGCTTTATGGTATGTATACCTAAAAAGAGTTTCTCCAGATTTTGGGTAACTTGAAACTTTGGAGTTGTGCTAAATTAAATTAAATGATGGGAATTCACTAACTATCCAGATCATTTCCAATTAAGATAAAAATACTAAAACATTAACTGCTCAGCATGTCTAAATTTACCTACTTTGTCTTATCAGAGAAAAACTAAAGATGTTTCGGTTTATTGGACACATGTCTTGTACCACAATGAGAAAAGAAATCATGCCATGAGAAAATGTATGTTTCTAAAGGTTGTTGAAATATGTTGATAAGCTTGCCAATCAGGAAACGCTGGTATAACAGTTCACAATGTACTGTTTCTTGGTTTTTGTTAGGGATTAAGGTTTTCAAGGGTTAAATATTATATTTGTAATTAAAGTTAGTAGAAATAATAAGGTAAACATTTGAGTATTCAAGGAAAAAAAAGATGTGTGTTTTCAGTAAAAGGATTGAAGAAAGAAAATGGATTTAGTTAATGGAAAATGAAGTGATACTGTCCTGAAGTGTCTCAAAGAGAGAGATATTCAACTAATTATGCTTATTTGGTCATAATTGACATGGGAAGCATTGTCAACATTAAGCCTTCTTTATGTCTATAAGTATATAGTGTAAATGTTCCAGAAATTATATGAAATTCCTGAAAATCTTATATGTCCTGACATAGAATGTTTCTTTGTCATCAAAATCGAGGCTCACACTAAAGGGACTGAACCTCCGAGTATTAGGGAGATGCTCTGCTCTTTCATGCAAAGGCAACAACAGAGCTGATGGCACTTGTAGGTGAAGTCCATTCTGTGTCTACAAAAAATTAACACCTCATTGTCAGGCTTTTGTCATCCTGATGTCCTTATAACATGACAACAGTCTGCTCCTAAATCAGAGAAATTAAGATGGGTAAACAATAGCTGTGAATTAAACAGTCTGGGATATGGGAAACCAAGACAGCTGCTTGGCTTTTCCTGGCTTCCTGGCAAACCCCATTTCTATTTGATGGGTTAAGGCCTTCCCTGGCTGCAAGGCTGATGCCCTCACAATGACAAGGAACCTGTTGGAAAATGTGTTTTCCACTTGGGGTATACTTTCCACAATCTCCAGTGAACAAGGCACCCACTTCACGTGACAAATCACATAAGCCTTAACAAAAACCTCAAAAACTTTAAAAAAAATATCCTCAATCATCAGGCAAGGTCACCAAAACTAATGGGAAAACTGGACTCAAGCAGAGCAAAAATTAATTATATGGGATTGAATGAGCTTGTAAATATGATTATAATTTTTATGATTTTTTTGTCTGAAATATTACTGGCTTTTCACCTTTGTTTTCCAGATATAAGGAAACCTTTCACCTTAAGCAAAGTATGACTTACAGCAATTTAGTAAATTATTCCTTTGTAAGCAGAACTGAAGCATTTATCTTTTCTCTCTACCTGATTCCTCCTGAATGTAGAATCTCTTAGGTTCCTCACAGCCTTTCCAGGTGAAAAAGGAAGTCCACTTCCTGGCAGAAATAAGAACCTCAAGATATTTTGGAACATAGTTAGAGAGGAATCCACCTAAATCTGTAGGTATTGCAGGTAGAATCTAATGGCATGGCTTTCCTGGCTTTGAGAGGCCTTTTAAAAGTTCAATTTGAGGTCCCTTATGAAAAGTTGCAATAAAGCCAAATTTCAAAGGGCCTATATGATCAGTTATACTTATGTAAATAATCAGGGTAAGTGTATAGAAACCAGATTTATTCTTCAAACAAATTAGTCTTAATTTGACTATGTTTGGTCAAAATGAAGATAATTTATATAGAAAAATTAAGTTTCAATGATATACCTTCGTGGATATTGAGGTTTTATATGTACTGAGGTGTTGTACTTACTGCCTACATCCGAGATGCCACTTTGTTATGTCACATTATTGTAAAGTTTAATTGAATTATTAAAAGGATATTCCAAGCTTGCTTCTGAAGCCAATCACAGTGTTCTATCTTTGGATGAAGATCAGATGCTCCATGACCTGCACCTAGGAGATTGGGCATACTGGAAAAGATATCATTTAAAGGACTATCTCAAACCTAAAAGGAAGGATCCTTATCAGGTACTCTTAACTGGCTCATGCACAGTAAAACTGAAGGGAATTAACTCTCCAATTTTTATTTCTCACTTAAAAAGGGCCTCTGCATCAGACTGGTCTGTAGAGGGGACTGCTGACCTCAAACTCACCTTAAAACAACCATCAAGCCAGGAGGAGAAGAGGATGACAACAGTGAGTGGACAGCTGACCCAAGAATCCGGGCCAAGCCTGTAAGACCCATCCTACTAGTTCGATTGAACTGTTATTCAAGTGTTTGTCTCCCTATCAAAACTGAAAGTTACTCTTCTACTTCTAGCTATACTTTTGCCCCAATATTGAAGATGGAAAGAAAATTCTTCAGTAAAGTTGTCACAAAGCATAGCTAGGGATAGGCCCCTCATAATACCTGTCACTGACTTTTCAGATGTTGCTAATGTTACCACTCACCCAGACCAACCTCTCTCTGACCTAATCTTTCAGGTTTAAATTCTTCAACGTATTAATATGGCCATTCCTTGTCTGATACTATCTTCAGTCCCTAGAGACTGAGCAATACTTACCCCAGGACCCCCTCCCTCTGTCCCTTACTTAATTGAAAAATGTCTTAATAGCTGACAAATAGAAGGTATATATTTATTAGAATATTACGTTATCCCATTGTCTATACATCAGGAAATAAATGAATCTCCTTTCTCTCTTCATTAAAGAGTCAAGCAGTCTGTGTTAGCAAAATACCAAGATACCAGTGGCAAATCTTTTGGGAATCTTGGTTCCTAATGCAGGAGTGTATGTAAACAAAAAGATCAGAAATTTATCAGCCACCACTAGTCAAACAGCCAAAAAGACTGCACTGCAGCACAACAGAGATCCCTATATTCCTTAGCCCAAGTAGTATTAGATAACTGGGCTGCCTTAGATTTTCTACTGGTATTTGTGCTATTGTTCACACTTATGGGTTAAATTTTTTTTTTAATTAGAATGGGGATAATAGTAACCTGTCTGAGCTTGTTATTTCAATTATAATTCCTGAGATAATGGTTAGTAGAATGATAGTAAACACAAGAGGGTTTATTAGTACTGGAAGGATGCAAACCAACATTTTTGGGGTATGGGCCCAATAGTTAGTTAGCTGACTTTACCATGAAGAATTTAAAATTCTTAAGGGTAGGTTCAATTTCTATGATTCTAGAAATAGGAGGGTTTAAACCTCTATTACTAACTCTATCAAAATAACTCTTTGTCAGACATATTTCTTATGTTTGTGGTAGGATGCCTGATGTGATGACAGGTAGTGAAACTTCTCATACACATAAGACTAATGTTAGTGGTAAAAATTTTTTCATAAGAGATATATAAGCTGATCTTATCAAAATTGTGGGCAGGATGCTTGAATTCATAGAAAGGAAATTGTTAGGAGGAGTGTTTTAATGATGACATTGGCTGTACAGAATTCTAGCATGTAGGGGTTGTTAAATGCTCCTAAAAATAGGATTGTTGTGAAAATACTTATTAAAATGATATTGACATATTCTGCTAGGAAGAACAGGGTGAATAAGCCTGCTACATTTTCTACATTGAAGCCAAATATAGGTTAAATCAAATGGGACTCTGTTGGTTTCTGCTAGAGTAGAGATAAATCACATTCTGGCTAGGGGTCAGGATGGGAAAATTAGTCATAGGTATTCTTGTGTAATAATTACTGCTGAAAGTATAAATGATCATTTATCACTAGAACTGATAAGAGAATAATTGCCACTGTTACATCATATGAGATTGTCTGTGCTACTGCATGGAGACCTCTGATGACTGTGTATTTTGAATCCAAAACGCATACAGATCAGAGGATGGAAAAAATGGCTAGGCTTGATAGCTAGTATAAATAGTACACCTAGGTTTATATTAACTAGTGGAAAGGGTAGGGGGAGAGGAATCCATCTTGTGAGAGCCAGGCTTGAGGCTAGACTTGGTGCGATAATACAGAAATTGATGAGATTGATGGTCATACTGTTTCTTTAATAAATAATCTGACTGTATCAGCAATGGGTTATAATAATCCATAAGGGCTGACGATGTGTGGCCCTTTCTGGATTTGTATATAGCCTAGGAATTTCCGTTCCATTAATGTGAGGAATGCTGCAGCTAGTAAAAGTAGAATTAGTGAAAGATTATAAATATTTCCGTAGGAAAAGGACTTGAACCTCTGCGGATAAAGGTTTTAGTTTTACACAATTACTGGGCTCTACCACCCTAACAAACCCTGTTCTATAGTGGGGTATGTATAAATTAATTGAATTGAGATTATATCATCAATTAGTTTGAAGACATTTTGTAAAGTAGGCCTTATTTCTCTTGTTCTTTCATACTGCAAGAAATATAGAATAGAAACCTACTGGGATTACTCCAGTCTGAACTCAGATCAAACAGGACTTTACTAATCACTGAACAGACCGTTAATAGCAGTTACACTATTGGGATATACTGATCCAGCATCAAGGTCATAAACCTTATCGTCAGTATGAACTCTACAATTGTGCTGCTACCCTAGGGTAACTCATTCCACTTATCAATATTTTGGATCATTAATGATAAAGCATTTTGACTAGCTGGTCTAAATCTTAATCATTCTGATGTTTTATTCTCCAAGGTTACCCCAACCAAAATTGTTAAAACATTAAAAGCTATGTTGGGGCTTCCCTGGTGGCGCAGTTGTTGAGAGTCCGCCTGCCGATGTGGGGGACATGGGTTCGTGCCCCGGTCCAGGAAGATCCCACATGCCGCGGAGCGGCTGGGCCCGTGGGCCATGGCCGCTGAGCCTGTGCGCCTGGAGCCTGTGCTCCGCAACGGGAGAGGCCACAACAGTGAGAGGCCTGCATACTGCAAAAAAAAACAAAAAACAAAAAACAAAAAATCTATGTTGGAGACTTTCAAGATGGCAGAGTGGAAGGACCTTGAGCTTACCTCCTTCTCATGAACACACCAATATCACAACTGACTGCTGAACAACCACTGATTACAAAAAAAGACTGGAACCTACCTACCAAAAAACATCTTCTACATCTAAAGGCATAAAGAAGAGACCACAATGAGATGGCAGGAGGGGCATACTCGCAATATAATCAAATCCCCCCATCCCTCCACCCCCGCCCGTGGGTGACCCACACACTGGAGAATAATAACACTGCAGAGGCTTTCCCACAGGAGTGAGGGTTCTGAGGCCCCCATCAGGCTTCCCAGCCTGGGGGTCTGGTGTTGGGAAGAAGAGCCCCTCAGAGCATCTGGATTTGAAGACCAGCAGGGCTTAACTTAATGCAGAGCTCCACAGGAGTGGGGGACATAGAGACTTAACTCCTGAAGGTATTGCACAAAATCGCATGCACCGGGACCAAGGGCAAAAGCAGTAACCTCATAGGAGCCTGGGCGAGACCTACCTGCTGGTCTTGGAGGGTCTCCTGGGCAGGTGGGGGGTGGCTGTGGCTCATGCTGGGGTCATAGAAGCTGGTGGCAGAAGGGGATTGTTCATCTGTATGTACTCTCATGGAGGCAGACATCATTAGCAACAAGACCCAGCCCCACCCAACAGCCCGTAGGCTTCAGTGCCAGACGCCTCAGGCCAAACAACTAACCGTTGGGAACACAGCCCCACCCATTAGCAGACGGGCTGCCTAGAGACTTCCTGATCCCACAGCCGCCTCTAGATATGCCCCTAGCCCTGCCCACCAGAGGGCCAGGACCCAGCTCCACCCACCAGTGGGCAGGCATCTGCCCTTCCCGCCAGGAAGCCTACCCAAGCTTCTAGACCAGCCTCACCCATGGGGGGCAGAAACCAGAAGGAAGAAAACTACGATCCAGCAGCCTGTTGTCTCAAACGCAGGCCGGACATTACCCTGGGGCCCCTGGCCCTTGGGTGACGAGAGAGGAGTGCACTGCTGGGACACACAGGACGTCTCCTACAGAGAGCTACTCCTCCAAAGTCGAGAAAGGTAATTAACCCAAAATGAGGTGGCAGAGGAATGTGTTTCAGATGAAGGACCAAGATAAAACCCCAGAAGAACTAAGTTATTGTGGAGGTAAGCAATCTACCTGAGAAAGAGTTCAGAGTAATGATTGTAAAGGTGATCCAAGAACTTGGGAGAAAAATGGACGCACAGATAAGTTACAAGTGTTTTTTAACGAAGAGTCAGAAAATATAAAGAACAACCTAACAGTTGAACAGTACAATAACTGAAATGAAAAACACACTAGAAGGAATCAACAGTAGAGTAAATGAAGCAGAATGGATCAGTGAGCTGGAAGACAGAGTAGGGGAAGTCACTACTGTGGAGCAGAAAAAAGAATGAAGAGAAATGAGGACAGTTCAGGAGAGCTCCGGAACAACATAAAGCACACTAACATTCACATTATAGGGGTCCCAGAAGGAGAAGAGAGAGAGAAGGGGCCTGAGAAAATATTTGAAGAGATAATAGCTGAAAAGTTCCCTAACCTGGGAAAGGAAACAATCGCCCAAGTCCAGGAAGCACGGAGAGTTCCATACAGGATAAACCCACAGAGGAATACACCACACTGCACTGTGATCAGGATGACAACAATTAAAGAGAAAATATTAAAAGCAGCAAGGGAAAAGCAACAAATAACACACAAGGGAACTCCTGTAAGGTTATCTGCTGACTTTTCAGCAGCCACTTTGCAGACCAGAACGGAATGGCATGATACTCTGTTCACTTATTATTTTAAGTGTATCTGTCAGGCAAGAGCTATTGTGATGGATTACAATGATGCCAATAAAAAGTGGGTACCAGCTGGTGGTTCAGCTGAGTTCAGCACAGTTCTTATATATCGTCATACATGGAACAACACATTGAGTGGTGGGCAGGAAGATTCAGGACCATCAGGTCGTGGTAAATTGTGCCACTCCTAAAGGGCTGAAGTACAATCAAGCAACACAGACGTCCCACCAATGGGGGGACACGACACTAGACAGATGTACGGTCTCAACTTTGGCAGCAAAGAAGATGCCAGTGTCTTCGCAAGTGCCATGATGCATGCCTTAGAAGTGTTGAATTCACAGGAAACAGGGCAAACGTTGCCTAGACAAAATTCACAGCTACCTGCCCAAGTTCACAATGGCCCATCACAAGAAGAATTGGAAATTCAAAGAAGGCAACTACAAGAACAGCAACAAAAGGAGCTGAAGTGGGACAGGCTAGAGGGAGAGATTGGAGAGGGAGAGGTTAGAAAGGGAAAGGCTGGAGAGGGAAAGACAAGAGCTGGAGGGGCTGGAGAGACGGTCCTGGGAAAGACCAGAACGAGAGCCGCGGGAGCAGCTAGAAAGGGAGCAGCTGGAATGGGAGCGAGAGCCAAGAATGGCAAATGCTGCTGCCCCTGCCTCTGTGGAGACGACTCCTCTGCTTCTGAGCCAGGCTTGCAGGCAGCCTCTCCGCCGGCCGAGACTCCAGCCCAGCAGGACATTGTCTTGGGACCACCTGCACCCCCACCCCCTCCTCCACTCCCACCAGGTCCTGCCCAGGCATCAGCTGCACTCCCTCCTTCCCCAGGACCCTTCTGCCTCTTCCACTTCCAACCTCAGGGCCCCTGCCTCTGCCTCCTCCACCTCCTCTTAATCATATACCCCCTCCTTCTCCACCACCTGCTTCTCCCCTCCCTGCATCTGGATTCTTTTCGTGGATCCCTGTCTGAAGACAATCGCCCTTCAACTGGACTTGCAGCTGCAATTATTAGAGCAAAACTTAGGAAACTGTTGTGCATGGAGGATGCCTCCTTCCCAAGCGGAGGGACTACCATTGGTGTGAATTCAGCGTCATCTAAAACAGATACGGGTCGTGGAAATGGACCCCTTCCTTTAGGGGTAGTGGTTTAATGGAAGAAGTGAGTGCCCTGCTGGCCAGGAGGAGGAGAATTGCTGAAAAGGGATCAATACAAAAAGAACAAAAACAGGACAAACATGAAAATTCAGAGTCTGTAACTTCTAAGGCCTCTTCAACAAGTACACCTGAACCGACAAGAAAACCTTGGGAAAGAACAAATACAATGAATGGCAGCAAGTCACCTGTTATTTCCAGACCAAAATCTGCGCCCTCGTCAGAGCCCAGTGCCAACGGAGTCCAGACAGAGGGACTGGACTATGACAGGCTAAAGCAGGACATTCTAGATGAAATGAGAAAAGAATTAACTAAGCTAAAAGAAGAGCTCATTGATGCAATCAGGCAGGAACTGAGCAAGTCAAACACCGCGTAGAGAAACAAACTAAGGAGAGATAGGACTTCAATCTGGAGTGAAAAAAAAAACCCTACAAACAGCAACTGTTAATGACAACAAACCTACATTTTCTGAGCTGTAAGAAGAAAATGGAAATAGAAGGAGGGAAAAACCAACATACTTTGAAAGCCTTCAGACATTACTACTCTGGCGATAAGCCATTTCCCTCCCAGTTTGTTGCTTTTTTCTGACCTTTACAACAGGATGGAAGAGAGTTGCATAGGAGTTCCTGTATCAGTTTTGCAGAAAATACTAAACCCATCAGGCAGGATGACCGCAATGAAATATTTTCATGTCAAGAGAAAACCGCACATTTTCCACAATCCATTGCTAAAATAAAAAGGAGAAAGGCTTGAGAAGTTTTTTTCAGAGAATGCTGATGAAGAATTTAGCAAGTTACGCTATTGTATTGTAAACGGTTCTCTCAGGTTTGTCTTCCTATCATATTTAATATTCCATGAATAACTGAGATCAGCCCTATGTAGTTAAGATCATAAAGTGTGGAACCAAAGGAATTGTATTCGCTTTCAAAGGGTGATATTTATAAGAAAGAGTCCTAGAAATGATTTGTCCAGAGTGAGGAGTTTTAGAATGATAGGAAGTCTCTCGAGTTAGCCTTCAGGCAATTTTGTAGATTCAAACATAAAATTCATCCAGAATTTGAAGATTTAGATGCCTTCCTGAATCGTTACAGTGCTTTACCAAATCTATGACTTCTACGTAACACAAACCAACCAGTGGTCAAATGTAAAACAATATATTGTAGATTCACTGTAGGTTTTCGACCTTGTTTAGATTAATGCCTGCAGACGTTTTTGTAATGTAATTACAACCTCCACAAAATCAGTTTTGTAAATTGCAGACAGTAATGCATGTCAAACTAATATGTAGTGGCCTTTTCAAGGCCTAGTCCCAGGGAAAACATCTTGTAGAGTAGAGGGGAGTGGGAGGAAGGGAAGGAATAATGTTTTATTTAAAGTTAACTTCCGTACTATCTTTTTTCTCAATTATCTGCATGAATAATAATGAGGACTATTTTGTGACTTCGATAAATATGTTAACAGAACCAAGTACTTAATCTTCTACATCATGTCTCTGGCTATTTGTATTTTAACTTCAGTAAGTTCAGTGGTCTGAAACATGATTCAGACCATTTATAATTCACATGAATTATATCTTACTGTGGAACTCAAAAGTTCGATCCCTGAATTTGGCAGCTATTATTACCTAGGGGCCCTGCAGTTTTACAGGTGTTCAGGTGCACGTTCCTGACTACAAAGCTGCTTTTGAATTTTTGTTAGGTTGAAATACTGAAGAAGTAACAATGATGGCAGCAGTCAATGTCACAGAAATCATTAAGGGGAAAACGAGGGGTCCTGCATAATTTTCTTTTAATAGACTTAGGTGGTGGGAAGAAGGAACTAGATACTCTACTTACCACCGTGTGCACGTGCGTGTTTGTGTGGGCACTCGTGTGTATGTTATCCACTCCCTTTTCTTTGAGACTTCTAAGATTAAAATAGGGGAGAAATCCTGTATGTTGCAATGACAGAATTTTTTGAAAATTCAGGAAATCAGAAATTCTCCAGGCTCCATCTTGATTTATGCTTGAGTTGTTATGTGCCATATTTGCTTTGAAATCTTTGGTTATCAGTAGTTGTACTAAAATTTTGAAGAAATAATCCACTTTCATCTGCTTTCTAGATTTCTTAATCTAAATTCATAAGACAGATCTTGTTGATAGCATAGTTTTCTAAATGCTGCAGGTTTGCAGCCATTACCACTTCAAAGAGGTTTGAATGAAGGAATTTTTTTTCCTTGTTAAGATAGTTCCTGTTTCTGTAGAAACTTCATTTTTAGATTAATTTGTGATGGATAAGCTATCATAATTCAAGTATACATTTCTTTTTTTCTACCAACTATTATCATCCAATAGTAAAGACATTAAAGATGCAGCAAGCTTATGAAGTACTGCTTTCTAAAAGAAATAGGCATTTTCATCTTTATTATTGTACTTTTGGTTATGCAAACACTTTGATATGAATTTTTTTAATTAAAGATTTATTTATTTTTATTTTTGGCTGCATCAGGTCTTAGTTGCAGCATGCAGGATCTTTCATTGTGGCGCGCAGGCTTCTCTCTAGTTGTGGTGGGAGGTTCCAGGGTGCGTGGGCTCTGTAGTTTGCGGCACACAGGCCCTAGTTGAGGCGCGTGAGCTCAGTAGTTGGGGCGCGTGGGCTTAGTTGCCTTACGGCATGTGCGATCTTAGTTCCCAAACCAGGGATTGAACCCGCGTCCCCTGTATTGTAAGGTGCATTCTTTACCACTGGACCACCCAGGAAGTCCCGATGATATAAATGTTTATGTCCCCCATAAATCTAGTCAGAAATCACTTTGGATTTTGTTGATTAAGTTAAACAGTCTATAGTAGGATAGAGTATTGGGTACAAGTGGTCCAAAGTAAGATAAAAGACTACAATAAGAATGCTAGATCTTAAAAAAGAAACTGGTTTATGCACTAAACGTTTTGTGCCTTGGTCTAATAGTAACATGATGTCTGTGTAAAAATGAGAGAAAGAACCAGTGTTGAATCACGTTTTATTTCCTGTCATTCTGCATTATCTCAGATTGCTAAATGTGTTCTTTCCAAGAAGTTTTATCGAATTACTGTATACAGTTACTGTCCTGTGACAGTTTTGTCATTGTTAGAGATTTCAGTAATTAAAATGGGAAACAGAAGCTTGTTTTCCTTATCAAACCTGTTACTTGGACCCACATTATTATGATGGTTTTCATGCCTTTGTACATTGGATGTCTTAAGCTGAGTGCAGTTTAGGGGATCCTTTCTAATTACAGGAAGGTGATCTGACCTGTGAGAAGACTGTACTATACACTATGTAAATAGCTAACAACTCAGTTGCAAACCAACTGAATGTCCAATCTTAGTGCTTGTACTGAAATCTCTTCAGAAGAGTCATTATGATCTCAAAGTTTGTTTCAAAATTTGCAAGCATTAAGTGTCAAACAAAACTGAAGATGAAACACTAATTCTTGTGCTTTAGATATACGTCCTTTTTAGAGTTTTTGGTTCTCTGCTATTTTTACTGTACTGTTTCATTTATATTTCCTACACATGAACTTCGTTTGTGCAATTGAAATAAAACTGCAGTATACACATGTTAAAAAAAAGGCTATGTTTTTCCTTAAAGTACAGTTACTGTTTTTTTGGATTAATTAATTAAACCTCCATAGGGTCTTCTCATATTATTCCTGCCTCTTCACAGGAAGGTCAATTTCACTGATTAAAAGAGACAGTAATACTCTCGTGTGATCAGTTATACAGGTCCTTACTTAGGAAAAAATGACTATGCTGCCTTTCCACACTCAGGATACCATGACCATTAAACAGATGTCACTGGGCAGGCAGTGCCTCTAATACTAGAAGTGCCAGAGGTAATGTTTTTTTATAAAGGAGCAGGGTTTGTGATTGCTGAGTTCCTTTTACTTTTTAAAATCTTTCCTTAAATGCATGCCTGTGTTGGGTTTAACAATTGTTTTAATAAATAACTAGGTATTGGTCTAGGTTTATTTTACTGTTAACTCTCAGTAGGTTAATGTTCTGATATAAGCATAGGCAAGGAGCAGTACTACTTGTTACTCAAACTGAAGATGTTGCTTCTATTAATAGATTAGTCCAGTATTAAATTAGGGCTGGTTTATTTACTATTGGTATTTAAGATGAATGTGTGGTCGACCTTGAACACTTTTGCAATTGGTGGCTGCTTTTAAGCCAAGTATTGTTTATGCTTACTCTCTGGGGAACTGTGTATCCTGATACTAAAAGCTGTACCTTTTTCGAATAACATTTAAAGTTATAATAAAAGTTATGTTTCTTAAGTAATATTTAAAGTTGAACTAAAATTCTTTTCTAGACAACCAGCTATCATCAGGCTTGTTAGGCTTGTCACCTTTACCCGAAAATCTTCTATTTTGCCATACAGGTGAGTTTGTTCTTGTAAACTGTTCATAAGTAGCTCATCTGCTTTCAGGTTATCTAACTTAAGTTCTCTATGTTAAAGTTTTCTAGTTAAATCATTATGCAAGAGATAAGAGGTAAGCTTTGCTTTTTGGTATTTTGAGTACTTCTTTCATCATTCCCTTAGCATACTTTATAACACCAGATTTAAATTTCTGTCTCCTATACTTTAGATGTTGAATGAATGTTTAATTCACTTATGGTAGTTGAATTCGGTGGGAAGTTTGGGCTAGTTTCAGTACAAAGTGTTCATGCAGTATGAAATCTCCTGGGTGTAAACCAGGTACTTTTCTTTAAGCTACACTTTGATTCATCCAGGCATACTTTCCAGTATGCTCACTTATCTCCTCTTGTATGTTTGGAACTTATTACTGGGATATGAAGTTATCACTTTGAGGGGGGAGTCAGAGTGTGTGTGTGTGTGTGTGTGTGTGTGTGTGTGTGTGTGTGTGTGTTACAGAATTTTATATATTTTATGGTCCTGAGGTACAAAATATAGCTCATTTCTTCCCCTCCCAGAGGTTACAATTTGATCTAACGTTTTGATGTCTCATAATTTTGCTTACTATCGTTTACCAAAGTTTCCTGAGGATGACAATACTTAGGGCTGGTGAGGTTTATCAGAGTTTATCAGTTACAGAATAGGTTCCTCTAGAGGAGTATGAATCACTGCCAAGTCTTTTGACTTTTAGGTTGATGCTGGTAGTATTCTGGCAAATCATTTTATTGTTATAATTATTTGAATTTATGGCTAAGCATAGTGGGCGATCTAATCCCAGTTTAGATCTTAGCTGTCATGTAATCAGAAATGTGAAAGTCACAGTTTATTTTTGTTTTAGCTATGGCTTTTTACAGCTTAGCTAGGACTTCATTTTATTTTGGGGTAATCTTTAACACGCTTTTCACTGGATTTCTATTAACATGGGTTAATCTTATGACCAAGGTGGCTGACATGAAATTTATCAACCCTAATTAGTTAATGTAACTTACTCAAAAACTTTTGTTTGGGGCTTAATTTTTATCACTGCCATTTCCCATAAGGGCGTAGTTAAGTAAGTTGTTTTGAGCTACTTTTTAGTGTGCTTGGTGCCTGCTCCTTTTAATCTTTTTTGAGTTAAAGGATATTCTCACTGTGATGCAGATACTTTCATGTGTAATTTTATTTGAAATTAATAGAAAGGGTAGGACCAAATCTATGGGTTTATGGAGTTAGTAAACTCAACTAGGTATTTACAGTGCCTCACTTTAATTATTAAGCTTCATCATTAGGTTGAGTAGGATTTTGTATGTATCATATTTATGTAATTAATTGACAATGTTAAAATATTGAAATAATTTTTTTCTTGTGGAGATTATTAAAACGTAATTTTAATTTTGTTTGAGGTAAATGACAGATCGAGGGGGATGGCTGTCTATATAAGCCTTATATATGTACATGATTCAATGGTATAGTTAAGAGGCAAGTTTGGAGTTACACTTACTTTGGGTTGGTGAAGTGACAGCAGTATGTTTGTTAGGTGAGTTAGTTGAATCTTGCATGCTTCGACTTGTTTTGGGGGTTTGGCAGGGTGATAATGGTATATAAAGTATGAGAATTAGTGGGGTAGGGGTTTGATTAAGCAAGCTGTTTACCAGATATGAGTGTGCCTGTGTGGTATGTGTGTAACTGCTCTATATCCTGTGACCATTGATGCAATAACATATTATGGTAGATGATGTTGGAAAATAATACTCAATTCAAGCTCAGCTACAAGTATTTCGGCTGTGTTAAGACCTCTGATGGCCAAAGCTGAGTCACAGCATGCCCCCCAATTTAAAAATACCAAAAGCATGAAACCAGTTATGTGTGAACATGGCTGATTAGCCATTAGTCCATCGAGGTATATTATTGAAGAGGAAAGAGTAGGCAATTTTAGGTGAGATGGTCCTGAAGTAATAAGAGCCAGATGCCAGATACAGTTCATTTATAGAAATCCTCATGGTTCATTGGCCTAGAACGAGGAGAGAGGCATATTTGTGGATGGGTTGATTGTGGCTTGATTATTAAGCTCTGGTTATCGGTTATGATAAACATGATGACTGGAAATGATTTGACTTTATGTGATATGTATGATTAATAAACATATGTCCTGTATCATATCAATCACTTCAACTACCCCTGGAATCTAATGTGAGTTAAGCTGTTTAATGTGTATGTAATACCAATAGGCTGATGTACTTGCTTATACACATGGGATAATTAATTTATGATTACATATCATGTATTATGCATAAGAAGGTATATATACTTACATATGTGGAAGGGCACAAAATGCACAAAGTACACAGTAATGTTAGTTTTCAAGATGTCACTTTTAAATACTTACACAGTACTTAAAGACAGTGTTAATGTCCCATAAGCAAGTTGTTCAGGGAATCGTTGAAGTGGAATTTCAGCTTCGGGTGTTGATGGTGGGGCTGGAGCTTCTTCCTCGAGTCTTAGGGAAAAATGTTTTCCTTTTCTGGTTTAGAAGAACAAAGTAATAAATATACTACAAAGACTCTTCATTTTAGGAGGTTATTTTCAATAATGCTTGTTAGTGGTATAAGGACTATAATTATGAGAAAGTATAGAATAGATGCTGTTTGTCCGATGATAATAAATGGGTGATCAATGGTTTGTCTTCCAATTCATGTTACTGTTAATAGGTCCCCTACAAGTACCCAGAATAAACGTTGGCTAAGAGGTCATAATGTTATACTTCATTGTTTCACTGTATGAAGTACTGGGACAATCAATCAAATTAGGAATGAGATGGTTAATACTAGTACACTTCCTATTTGTTGTGAATAGATCACAGAATTGCATATGAAAATAAGTATTATTCTCGTTTGACGTGAGGGAGAGTGCTGAGGAGGTTAGGTGGGGAGTATAACTGTCTCTACCTAGAAGGTCAGGTGAGACTAGTACTAGTATTAGTAAGATTACAAATAGGAACAAGGCACCCAAGATATCCTTAATTGTGTAGTATGGATAAAATGGGATTTTGTCCATATAGGGTGAGATCCCTGTTGGATTATTAGAGCCTGTTTCATGAAGGAATAATAGGTGAAGAACTGCTAAAGCTGCAATAATGAATAGGAGGATAAAGTGGAACGTGAAGAATAGGGGAAGGGTGGCTTTATCAACTGAGAATCCTCCTAAGAGTCATTTGACTAGGTTAATGCCAATGTAAGGAATTACTGAAAGGGGACTTGTCATGACTGATGTTCTTCAAAAGGATGCTGGACTATTACCTTAAATAGTAGGATGATTCCGTTGTTTGTTTCATATTTCTAGGAAGGTGTAAGATCCATAACACAGGGCTCGCCCTACATGGATAAATAAGCAAACAAAGAATAAGAATAGGAAAGGTCTGTCTGCATATACATACCAGATAATTCATCCATAGTTTGTTTTGGTAGATACGAGTTATAGATGAGATGTATCTGATGTATTAATGTATTGTTAAGAATAACCCTGTTGGGCTTCCCTGGTGGTGCAGTGGTTAAGAATCCACCTGCCAATGCAGGAGACACAGGTTCAAGCCCTGGTCTGGGAAGATCCCACATGTGGAGCAACTAAGTCTGTGCACCACAACTACTGAGCCTGCGCTCTAGAGCCTGCAAGCCACAACTACTGAGCCCGTGTGCCACAATTACTGAAGCCTGTGCGCCCTAGAGCCTGTGCTCTGCAACAAGAGAAGCCACTGCCAATGAGAAGCCTGTGCACCGCAACGAAGGGTAGCCCCTGCTCACCACAACTAGAGAAAGCCCACGCACAGCAACGAAGACCCAATGGAGCCAAAAAAATTCAAAAAATAACCCTGTCAAGATTTGTAAAATTAAATATAAAGCAGGGATGAAATTTTCATCATGAGCTATTTGATGGGGCTGGTAGATCATTATATGCATTATTAACAATTCTGATTAATGGGTGGGATTTTAAAATGTTGGTCATTAGTGTTTCTATAGCTAAAATACAATGATGATTTTTCAGATCATTGGCCACGATTACATTGCATTTAAGAATAATGATGACACACGTTGTATTTGTTTTAAGTACTATTTTGGTAGTTTTGTAGGTCTTTCTTCAAAACCTTCACAAATTTATGGCGGGCTTGGGTTAACTGGGTTAATTCAGTGGTTGTGATATTGTAATGAATTTTGGTGGATCGTTTTTGTGCTTAATGGTTTTTAAAATTTGTTTAAAGAGAATGAATAGTTTTTGGTTATACAACAGCTATGTCTACTAAGCAGTGTCCTGAGGTTTGAGAGTCTAATAAAACGCTCTTAGGTATATTTCTTTAATGTTATGATAGACATGCAAATTAAAACCACAAAGTGACATCTATTCACATGTAATAAATGATTATAATCAAGAACAAACAAAAATGCTGGCAACAATGTAGAGAAATTGGAACCCTTACACATTGCTTGTGGAAATGTATAGTTTGGCATTTCCTCCAAAAAGGTAAAATACAATTAGAGTCTGGTTCAAGAACTCAATGCCTAGATATATGCCACAAAGAATTGAAAACAGGAGTTCAAACAAAAACTTGTACGTGAATATTCATAGCAGCATTGCTTACATTGGCCCAATGGTAGAAAAAATTCAAATATCCATCAGTGGATGAATGGATAAGCAAAAGAGGGTAGATCTATAAAAAGTTCCATATTATTCTGCCATACATAGAAATATAGCAAAATGGTGCCATCTGCTGTGGAAAAACAGTATGGCAGTTCGTCAAAAACAAAGTATGATTCACTTCCACTTCAGGATATATACCCAAGAGGTTTGAAAGGAGGGAGTTAAACAGATATTTGTACACCCATATTCACAGCAGCATTACACTGGCCAAAAGGCACAAGCAACCCAAGTGTCCATGGATAGATGAATTGATAAGCAAAATGTGATAATATACACAAAGGTACATTATTCAGCCTTAAAAACTAAGGAAATTCAGACACATGCTACAACATGTATGAGTCTTAAAGTCATTATGCTAAGTGAAATAACCCAGTCACAAAAGGACGAATACTATATGATCCCACTTCTGTGAGGTATCCAGAGAAGTGAAATTCAGAGACAGAAAGTAGAATGTGGTTGACAAGGGTTGAAGGGAGTTAGTGGTTAATGGATGCAGTTTCACTTGGAATAAAACAAGTACAGGAGATGGATAGTGAGGATATTTGTACAATAATATAAATGTGAATGTCATAGAACTATATATTTTAAATGGTTTAAGTGGTAAATGTGAATGAAGTACTGATACAAGTTACAACATGTATGAACATTGAAAACATCCTAAGAGAAAGAAGCTATGCAGAAAAGGCCACCCAGGGCTTCCCTGGTGGCGCAGTGGTTGAGAGTCTGCCTGCCGATGCAGGGGACACGGGTTCGTGCCCCGGTCCGGGAGAATCCCACATGCCGCGGAGCGGCTGGGCCCGTGAGCCATGGCCGCTGAGGCTGCGCGTCTGGAGCCTGTGCTCCGCAACGGGAGAGGCCACAACAGTGAGAGGCCCGAGTACCGCAAAAAAAAAAAAAGAAAAGGCCACCCAGATCATACTCATCTTGTGTGCTTTAAATCCATCAAGGCTGTGAAAATGAGGGGAAGTCTCAAGATTGCTTCCAGAAAAAGAAAACTGGGTCAGAATGGAAAAAGACATTTTCGTGCTTTGGGGCAGGTGATGGAAGTGGAAGTGGAGCCAGTGGATTGGATTAGAAGGTGAAAACTGTAATGATTTCTCATATGGGGGTTATAGGGGTGTTTCCTGGGAGAGTGTCCCTTTTTGGGGTGAAAACACAATGGAAACAGTCATTGAAATTGGCATATGTGGTAAAACAGTGATGACTGGGGAATCTGAACTTACAGATAAAGACTACATTGTACTGCTACTGCAAGTTTTCTGTATGTTTGAAGTTAGTAGAAAGTAAAAAACTTTTCAAAACATGTCAACACCATGCCAGAAGAATAGATAAGACATCAAACTTCATGATGAGGCCAAGCCCTACCCAGATTCATTTCACCCAAAATGGTTAAGCTGCTTAACTGCTCTTGTAGGAATCATATATTATTAAGAGGTGCTATGGGAAGATTATATTATTAGCAGTCACTGTGTCTTGGGGGTTGTGGATGACCTGGGATGTGGTAGAAACAAAGGGATTTTTGAATTACAATTTTCCACATCAAACCACCAAAAGTTACAAGTAATACATGAATTTAGTAAAGCTGCATGATACAAAAGCAATACACAAAAATCATTTGAGTTTCTATACACTAATAAAGAAGTATCAGAAAGAAAAATTAAGAAAACAACCCCATTTACAGCTGCATCAAAAAGAACAAAATACCTAGGTATAGATTTAACCAATGATGTGAAAGACTTGCACAATGAAAACTGTAAGACACTAATAAACCGAAGAGACACAAAAATATTTGTGATCAGGCACTGAAAGAATATTCTTAAAACGTTCATCCTTCCAAAGCAGTGTACACATTCAATTCAATCTCCAACATAATTAAAGTGGCATTTTTCACAGAAACAGAACAAACAATTCTATATATCCTGTGTGGAACCAAAAAGGACCCCAAATAGCCAAAGCAATCCTAAGGAAGAGAACACAGCTGGAGTCGACTTGCCCCCTGATTTCTAACTACACTGTGAAGCTACAGGAACCAAAACCAAAACTTGGCATAAAACAGGCACATGTACCAGAGGAACAGAACAGAGAACCCAGAAATACACCCACATGTATGTGGTCACTTAATTTATGACAAAGCTGCCAAGGACATACACTGGGGTAAAGTCCCCTCAATAAACTGATGCCAAAGAAACTAGATACCACACACCAAAGAAAGACACTGGAAACTGTCTACACACAAAATGACCTGAAATCCAGTTTCCACATCAAGCCCATTGTCTGCTGGCTTCTCTGAAAATAGACCCCCTTTCAGCAGTCAGCCGCATACAGGAAGCTTCTCCCCACGTTTTCTTTACCTTTTACTCCTGCGGCGGTGCCTCCCAGCAGGTCCTGAAGACACTGGCTCCTGTCTGCATGGACTAGTATGTCCGGAGGAGACCAACCTCCTGTCTATGTTGACTCAGCCAGTCATTGTCCGGAAGCCAAAGCCCTGGAGAATCCTGAAAAGACCAAGCCCCGGTCAGCTGCATGGAATCAAGTCCTTCGGCTGAACACGCACTTGCCTCGAAAGTCAGAGAGGTGGACTTGGCTCCACCTGCTGGCCAGTTTGGAAGTGCAAGCCTCAGCCACTTACCTTCCACTGGAGGCCCTGCTCTCAGCTGGCAGGTGAATACACTAAATTTGAAAGTTCAGACTCAAATGGAGCCCCAAATCCCATGATAAGCCACAAACGGAAAGAAAAAGATTTGCAAAACACTTATCTGATAAAGGATTTGTACTCATTATATCAAGAACTATAGAACAAACAACCCCATTAGAAATGGGTAAAATCTGAATGGAGACCTGGCCAAAGTAGATAGTAAATAAGCATACAAAAATATACTCAACATCATATATCATTAGGGACTTACAAATTAAAACAATGAGGTAGCACTGCACAACTATTAAAACTGCTGAACTCAAGAAAAAAAAAAAAGACACTACTAATTGATGGAGTGTGAGGAACAATGGGAACTATACATCACTGCCAGTAAAATAAATATACAGCTACTTTGTAAGACATTTTGGAAGATTTTTCCAAAGCTAAACAAATCTCACCTAAAGAGCCAACATCCTGCCTCCAGTATTTAGACAACTGCTCTTCAGAGCTAGGTCCAAACAAAAACGAGGATGCAATTAAGCATAGCATCTCTATTCAGAATGGCTAAAAACTTAAATCAGTATGCCCTTCAACAGATGAACATATAAGAAAACTGGGGTACATCCATGTTGGGGGAACAGAATTTGCGACCCCAAAATATGCCTGTTTGGTGTAAGGATTATTTTGGCTTGATTGATTGTTTTTAAAAAAGACAATTTCTGAAAACCAAGTCAATATTACACTTTTGTGAAGGAAATTTACATTTATAAGGGAAATCTCCATTTAAAAAGTTGTCTCCCTCTCTGTACCAGGAATAGATGACTAAATCTCATGAAACACTTATCATGGCTCAAACCCGTGTCCCCTGCATTGGCAGTCGGATTCTTAACCACTGTGCCACCAGGGAGCCCTTCTTTTGTTTTTAGGTGAAGGTGGTATTTAAGGTGATGACTTAGGCCATTTCAGGGACTAATTTTTCCTGGGCATCGCCCATGCATATAGGAAGTACAAATGTTATTAAAATTCTCTTTGTTTTTCTGATGGTAATCTTTTATTATGGGGGGCACTTCTCAACCAAGAACCTAGGAGGATGGAGGGAAAATTATTTTTCCTCTCATACACATGCAATGGAATACTATTCAGACATAGAAAGGAATAAACCATCAACTTTTGCATAAAACATGGATTAATCTTACAAGTATACAGTATTGCTAAGTGAAAAAATCCAGTCTGAGGAGGTACACACTGTATGACCCCACTTATATGACATTCGGGAATAGGCAAAACAAAGATGGTAGGGCTTCCCACTGGTGGCGCAGTGGTTAAGAACCCGCCTGCCAATGCAAAGGTCACGGGTTCGAGCCCTGGTCCAGGAAAGTCCCACATGCCACAGAGCAACTAAGCCTGTGTGCCACAACTACTGAGCCTGCGCTCTAGAGCCTGTGAGCCACAACTACTGAAGCCTGTGCGCCTAGAGCCCGTGCTCCGCAAAAAGAGAAGCCACTGCAATGAGAAACCCGTGTACTGCAATGAAGAGTAGCCCCTGCTCACTGCAACTAAAGAAAGCCTGCGCACACCAATGAAGACCCAAAAATAAAATAAATTAATTTGTTTTAAAAAAAGAAGATGGTAAACAAGTTATGGTGTGGGGTTTGAAATGTTCTATATGGTACTTTGATGGATACTTGCCACTATGCATTAATCTAAACCCATGGGTTTTTACAACCCAACAAGTAAATCATAATCAAATTTATTTACGATATGGGAGTGTCACAGGATGGAATACAGATGTGACAAAGAATCTAACTGATTTAGAAATGTACAGAAAAAACTCACTGTTGGTAGGGCAAAAGTTGCTGACTTAAGTAACTATGGAAATAAATGGACTCTGTAGAGCAAAGGCAAAATGTGCTATACATAAATACTGGACTCTGTAAGTTCTTTCCCATGGTGGTAATACCTAACAATAGTAATACTACTATATCTGTAAAGGAAGCAAGCAATGAATTCAATGTAGGATAGAGGTGGCAGGCTGGCATCTTACATTTGGAATCGATAGTTACAGAAAAGCAAAGGCAGAAGGTTACAATAACCATGCAATAATGGGCAGATTATATTTCCTCAATTTTAAAAACTTTTGTGCATCAAAAGATGATATCCAAAAAGTGAAAACACAGCCGGCAGAAAAGAAGAAAATATTTGCACATTGTATTATATCAGACAAGAATCTGTTCTTCAGAATATATCAAGAACGTTTACAAAACATCAACAAAAAGACAACACAAATTTTAAAATGGAAAATGACTTGAATAGACCTGTCCCCAGACAAGAAAAGCAAATAATCAACAAGCACGTGAAAAGGTGTAAAACATCAGTTGTTGTGCTGGAAATGCAAAGTAATACCATAATTCAGTACTCCTTCACACATACTAAAATGGTTATAATCAAAAAACAGAAATTAACAAATGTTAACACTGTAGAGAAAATGAAACCCAACATTGCTTGTGGAAATGGAAAATGGTGCAGCTTATGTGCATAATAGTTTGGCATTTCCAATAAAAGATAAAAATACAATTATCATATGGTACAACAACGTCACTCCTATAGACCCCAAAAAATTGAAAACAGGTATTCAAAATGTTGGAGAGGATGTGGAGAAAAGGGAACCCTCCTACACTGTTGGTGGGAATGTAAGTTGGTGCAGCCACTATGGAGAACAGTATGGAGGTTCCTCAGAAAACTAAAAATAGAACTACCATATGATCCAGCAAGCCCATTCCTGGGCATATATCCAGACAAAACTCTAATCCAAAAAGATATATGCACCCCTATGTTCACAGCAGCACTATTCACAACAGCCAAGACATGGAAACCACCTTAATGTCCATCGACAGATGAATGGATAAAGATGGGATACATATATACAATGGAATACTACTGAGCCATAAAGAAGAATGAAATAATGCCATTTACAGCGACATGGATGCAACTAGAGATTATCATACTAAGTGAAGGAAGTCAGAAAGACAAATACCATATGATATCACTTATATGTGGAATCTAAAATATGACCCAAATGAACCTATTTATGAAACAGACAGACATGGAGAACAGAGTTGTGGTTGCCAAGGGGGAGGGGGGTGGGGGAAGGATGGAGTGGGAGGTTGGGGTGAGCAGATGTAAGCTATTATGTATAGAATGGATAAACAAGGTTCTACTGTATAGCACAGAGAACTATATTCAGTATCCTATGATAAACAATAATGGAAAAGAATATTTAAAAATATATATATGTAACACTGAATCACTGCTGTATAGCAGAAACTAACACATTGTAAATCAACTATACTTCAATAAAAAATAAATTAAAAAATAAAAACAGGTGTGCAAACAAAAACTTGTACACAAATATTCATAGCAGTGCAGTTCACAATAGCCAAAACATAGAAACAAGTAAAATGTCCTTCAAAGGGTGAATGGATAAATAAAATGGGTAAATCCATAAACTATCCTATACCATATAAAGGAATAAAGTAAAATGGTAGTGCCACTCTGGAAAACAATATGGTAGTTCCTCAAAAACTTAAACAGACAATTAATGTATGATCTGTCAGTTCTACTTCAGTATATATACTCAAAATATTTGAAAGCAGAAACTGAAACAGATATTTGTACAACCATATTCATAGCAGCATTATTCACAGTAGCCAAAAGGTGGCAGAAACCCAAGTACCCATCAACAGATGAATGAGTAAACAAAATATGGTATGAACGAATAAACACAATAGGACATGATTCAGCCTTTAAAACTAAAGTAATTCTCATACATGCCACAACATGGATGAACCTTGAAGTCACCATGCTGAGTGAAGTAAGTCAGTCCAGAGAAGTCAAATTCAGAGACAAAAAGAATGGTTTCCAGGGGCTGAGGGCTGTAAGTGAATGGATACAGAGTTTCACTTGAGAAAAAATTTTAAAGTTCTAGACGTGGATGGTGAGGTTATTTGTACAACAGTATGAAGGTAGCTAATGCCACAGAACTGTACACTTAAAATGTTTAAATGGTAAATGTCATGTAATGTATTTTTAATAACAGTGGGGAAAAATGAATTAAGTACTGATAAGTGTTACAACATGGATAAACACTGAAAACATCCGTACTGAAAAAAGCCATACAGAAAAGGCCACCCTGATCACATACTTGTCTTGTGTGCCTTAAATCCATCAAGGTTATAAAAATAAGGGAAAATCTAAGTAATCATTCCAAAAAAAAGAAAACCGGATCAGAATGGAAAAAGATACTTTCAAACATTTGGACAGCTGGTGAAAGTTAAACTGGGCTTGTGGATTAAATTATAATGTGGGTACCATATAATTTCTTGATTTGGGGCTTATGTGCTGGTTCTCAGGGAGAGTATCCCTGTTTTGGGTAAAACACACTGGAGTATTTTGTGTGAAGTGGCAAATGTGAATACTTTTTACCTTTGTGGAAAATTTTCTGTATGTGTGAAATTACTAGAAATTACTTTTCAAAACAACCATGTCAATACCATGCCAGAAAAACAGAACACATCGAACTTCGTTATAAATGCCAAGACTTACCCAGATCCAGTTCAACGAAAGCTGTGATGTTAATTGGCCTTGTAGGAGTCCACATGTTATTAAGAGACACCGTAAGAAGATTACACTAGGAGCCACCATGTCTTGGGTGTTATGGATGACCTGGGATACAGTAGAAACAGTGGGATTTTAGAATTACAACTTTCCACATCACTCCACAAAAAAAACTGTTGGAATAAAATTTAGTGAAGTTGCAGACTATAAAATCAATACACAAAAATCAGTTAAGTTTCTATGCACTAATAATGAACCACTAGAAAGAGACATTACGAAAATCCCGTTTATAACTTCATCAGAAAGAACAAAATACCTAGGAATAAATTAACCAAGGACATGAGAGACCTGTACTCAGAAAACTATCAAGCACTGATTTTAAAAATGGAAGACACAAATAAATAGAAAAATATTCTGTGCTCATGGATTGGAAGAATTACTATTACTAAAATGTCCATTCTACCCAAAGCCATCTACAGATTCAATGCAATCTTGATTAAATTTCCAATGGCATTTTTCATAAAACCAGAAATAATAATATTTGTATGGAACCACAAAGGATCCTGAATGGCCAAAGGGATTCTGAGAAAAAAGAAAACAGTTGGAGGCATCTCCCCCTCTGACTTCAAACTGTATCACAGAACTAAGGTAACCAAAACAGTGTGGAACTGTCACAAACACAGATACATGGAATAAAGGAACAGAATAGAGAGCCCAGCAATAATCCCACATATGTGTGGTTAGTTAATTCATGACAGTAGGGCCAAGAACATACAACAGGGAAAGGACAGTCCCCTGAGAAAATGGTATTGGGAAAACTGGACACTACTCCAAGTAATTAGAAAACATGGAATGAAATGAATATAGACATAAACTTTACAACTTGTACCCAAACTCACCCAAAATTGTCCACAAACTTAAATTAAAAAACTATAAAAATTCTAGAAGAAAACGGAAAAAAAATCTACATGACCTTGGGTGTGGAGATGACTTAACATACACCACCAAAAGCCTATCAACAAGAAAAAAGTTAATAATGTGGATTTTATAAAATTAGAAAAACCACAAATTGAGAGAAAAATATTTGCCAAGCACATAGCTAATAAAGGATTTATAATCAAATTTTCCCAAGAACCCTAGAACAAAAAACCTCATTAAAAATGGGTAAAGATTGGAACAGACTCCTGGCCAAAGAAGATATACAGAGTGTAAACAGGCATACAAGAATATACTCAACTTCATATACCATTAGGGAAATACAAATTAAAACAACGAGCTAGCACTGCACACCTATTTGAACTGCTAACTCCAAAAAATGACAATATCAACTGGGGGAAGAACAACAGGAACTTTCCTTCTCTGCTGGTGGAGTACAGGTACAATCACTCTGGAAGACAGTTTGGCAGTTTTTTCCAAAACTAAAAAAGTCTTAGCATAGGATAGAAAAATCAGACCTCTAGTATTTAGACAATTGCTTTGAAAAACTGTGTTCAAACAAAAACTACCATAAAATTATACACAAGTTCTATTCATAATGGCTAAAAGCTTAAAGATATTAGGATGTTCTTCTGTAGATGAACGCATAAGATTATTGGGGCACCTACATGTCAAGGGTAAGAGCATATGGACCCCAAATATGCCTGTTTGATATAAGAATTATTTTAGGCTGATTAATTTTTTTCAAAACTGCGAACATGGAACAATATAAACGCATTAGAAGTTGCTTTTTATGAGGTCGTTACAGGGTGGGATCTGAACCAAGAACAAAGAAGGGTGGAGGAAAATTTATTTTTCCTCTCCTATATATGCAATGGAATACAATTTAACAATAGAAAGAAATGAACCACAAGCCCAAGCAAAGACAAAGATGACTCTATGTATATATTGCTAAGTGTGTCAACCAAAAACAAAATAACATAATGCAGGAGACAACAAACAGGAAAAGAATTTATTTGGGGTCTTTAAGAATTGCTGTTTGGGAGACACAGATTCAGGTAACCCTGAAAGTGAAAGGTTCTTGCCTCGTCCCAGGCAGAATTCAGAGATGAGACAGGGAGGTCAAGAAAGTAAAGTGAGGATTTATTTAAGCTATAGTACGCTCTTGGGGAGAGGGGCAGGCTCAGGTGAGTAAGCTGCCCTGAGTTTTTTTTGGCAAGCCGGTTACATGGGGTGTAATGTTCATTGGGGAGGGAGGGATTTGGGGGTCATATTCCCTGATTTTCACCCCAGCGCCACCTTCCCCGGGGGAGGAGGAATTTTTGTCCTTATTTAGCCTTGATCAGAAGTGTCATGGCTTCTGTGCATGATGGGTACTTCTTATCTGCAAGGCTAATTTTATTGTAACGAGAGCATAATGAGCAAAAGGTTACATTTGGACACCAGATTCCCGCCTTTTCCTACCTTTCTTTGCCTCCAGGACACTTATCCCAAAATGTATGGTTTCCTGCCAGTTTGGAGGTTCC